>NC_041360.1:17574376-17819376 GCF_900634415.1 Cottoperca gobio
CACACACACACACACACACACACACACACACACACACACACACACACACACACACACACACACAGGACTCCTCTGCAGATCCGTTCAGGGAGACACCTCAGTTCCTGCTCCTTTCTTGGCTCCATTTACAGCTGCGATTAACACTTTTCACCCAGCGTTACAGGCAGGGTCACCAAGAGGCCTTTCCACTGGTGTGAGGGCTTTCATGTGACCCTGGTGACACAGAGCCTCAGTGCTGTCATTACTCCACAGATGAGAGAGACATATGCATGATACAGCCCCAACTAATGAGGCTGGTTCAAGTCTGAGTGATGGCTTCAGCAGGTTTCCGTCGCCATTTGTCTGTACTGGTCTGCCAACCAAAAGACACATTTCAGACAGGTCTGCAGGAACCGCATGGATCAGGGATCAGAAATGTGCTGAGTTCATTGCCCTTTGGGGATGATTTTAGGATTCAGCAGAATATTTTTGCATCTATGTATGGTTCTGTTTTATATATTAGAGCAAATAAACTTTTTGTCTTTTATGTATACAGTGGAAAGTACATTCACTCAACTGCTCTGCAATTGTAAGGTATGCTTTACATGAGTTTATACATCAGTCTGTCCAAAGGTAACAATATCCACCTACCTACACCTCCAAAGATCACCAGTTATATCTTGATTTATTAATCAGTCCAAAACCGACAAGTTGTGAACACGACACTGTCAGTTCATGTGATTTATTTACACAGAAGTTATGGAAGAAGTAAAACAATATCCTTCATTTGGAGTTGTGTTTCTGGCCACCTGATGATTGATGTAGATGAATATTCACTCTCTTTTAGCTCTGTTTTTGTTCTCCACCACCTCCTGATGGAAACGTCTTGCTGTTTAGCTTCTAAAAGTCATTTGATGCATTGATATAGTAAAAATATCGATTATAGCGGTTTTTAAGTGACAGATCTCAACAGTCCTTTTGATTTGGCTGTAATATTGTTTGACAGCCACCAGATGGCAGAATTGAACAGAACACCGACAAAGCCACACAGTCGTGCATCTCTCAAAGTTACACATTTGAGTACAGTGCTGATGTTTCTGTGAGAGGCTGGGATCTGACACGGTTGCCTCTTTTGATTTTTTTTCCGAGATATTTGTTTCTTCTAACAGGAACACATAAGAGACAGTCACCCCAATAAAAAGATTGTCATCCAATCCCTCTCTGTCTTTCAGCGTCTTTCAGACCATAAAAATAAGACAAACTCCTGCAGGGGCCGCTGACCCCCCAAAACGTTATCAGTTTAAGTGACAGATGAAAGCCATTTGTGCTCTGAAGGATTCCTCCAGAGCACATCCATCTGCTTCAGACTCTCTGAGGTGAAAAACCGTCAGTGTTTAATGTGGTCGTGAATGTTTCCCCAGACTAGGAGTTAGTGGTAGACTAATTACACAGTGGGCACGCAGCCTCTGGAGCACACTGCTGCCAGAGCCTTGTGTGACTGTATGTCATTAGTATTGGAAAAGTGCATTTGCCACAAAGGGCTGCGGTCACTCTGAGCCATTAAAACATGAAAGAACATACCCCGCTCTTCTGGAGAAGGAATTTGCAAGACATAAACAGCCTGTAAAATGGAAAACTACATCTGTGTCTATTTGTTTTCCTGAAAGACGGCCAGATTTAGTAATTCTTACTGAAATTCTTTCCAATAACAGAGAGAAGTCCAAATAAAGGGGAAGGACTGTATGACCCATCTGTTTTCAATGCAGCGTAGTAGTGGTTTTGTGCACAGGATCTCGACTCAGTGGGAGACTAAGAAATTGTGGAGGCTTCAGAGCATGTTGGGGCTCAATTTACACTCTGGGCTTTTCATGTGTGATGAGCCCTGCTCTCAGCTGAAACAGGAACCCCCACAAAACTGTGCTGGAAGGAAACCTATATTTATATTTACATTGTATGCTTCTTTATACTTCTACTGCACCACATTTTAGGGGCAAATATTGTACATTGTATTCCACTTAATTAATTTGACTGTTGTATTTTTTATACTTTTATGGTTTATTAGGTTTTCTAATCTGACAAGGGTTTAAATAAGTGATACTATTATTTGTGAGAATCGGTCATTTCCTTAATATGTAATGATTAGTTCATTCATAAAAATGATTTTACACTAATTAAGTAATTCCACAGTCTTTACATTTAATTAAATGTAAATGTATTTTTTAAATATCCATCACTGGGATTCAAATTCAATAAATTAGAGGCTTCAGATCTTTTTTGGACTTAATCTGTTGCAGAGTATATCTTCACTTTGGAATTACTACTTTTGTTCCTCACCTCTGCCCCAGAGTGTGGACATTTTATTGTGATTAGAGTGTAATTGAGGAGAGGCTGATCTGAACTCTCTCAGGCATTATCTTAACTGGTTTTATTCGAGTTTTATGATCTGACAAGGTAATTCATTAGTAAGTCTTTTGTAAGACTTAGTAGATGATTAATAAAACACATTTGGTACTTTATTGCAGAGCACTTTAGGTGTTCTGTTTCCAATCAGTGGGGTTTTAATTAATTTCCTAGAGCAGTGGATCCCAACCTTTACTGTTTGTGGCCCATTAAAATGAAGCCATGCGTACTTTAAACCTCTCTTCATTGGTTTTCTACAGTTATGTCCAGTTCAACCTGTCAACTTGTTGTCCTTGCTTTATTTGAATATTTCTTACAGCAATGATAGAAGTTCTGTGAAGCTGTAGTTAGACACCGAGCTACTTAACTTAAAATATAATATAAGTTAATATGCTAACATGCTGATGATAAGCAGCTGAAGCGTTGAGTTTAGTGTAGCATGTTAGTTTAGATTAGCACTAAACACAAAGTACAGCTGAGGTATCTCATTTAGCAGGTATTTGGAAATAAACCAAATTGTGGAGCCAATCTACATTTTGGGGCAAGTGGAAGTTATTACAATTCATCCTTAGGGGAATATGAATGTTTGTACATTTCATGGCAATCCATTCATAATTTAAGTCATTTTATTGAAAACCACAAAGTTCAACCTCATGATGGCGCTAGAGGAAAAGTCAGAGAATCACCAAAGTCTGGATGTGACCTCCAAAGAACATGAATGTCTGTAAAAACATGTCTTGGTAGTCCATCAAATCGTTGTTGAGATATTTCAGTCTGGATCAAAGTGGAGGAATGACTGACCAACGTTGCCACACCGCTAACATGGATACACCAGCGAAGATCAGAGGATAGTGTGTGCAGCAGAAATCCTCCTCTGTTATTCATTTGGAGACCGCTCAAGTTTATCTTATGATCCCTTCTGGGGGCCCCGACCCCCAGCATGGGATCCAGTGTCCTTGATTCACAATGCACACCACTGAATTCAAAAGTGTTCAGACCTCACCTCAGCTTGTTACTGCCTGAGGGCAAGTGAGCCAGTCAATGAAATAGTTAAATGTTAATTTAATCTACAGGGACCTCACTATTATTAGACTTTACCTTGCCAGAGAATTGAGTTTTCTTTTGATGTCGAGAAGGGATGTAAAAGGCTGCGAACTGGCAGCTCTGAATATCTAATAAGATAACCCTCCGTCTCTCTCCCTCATTAGGCTGAATACTGAGCTAAAACACCTTTTCATGTCACCTTAGTAAACAGCTTAATGTGTACCTCTTTCATCTGCTATTCCCCCGTGTTTCCCTACAGCTTTGATCCACGTCTGAGTGTCTGGGTATGATTGTACCTCTGAGCTGTAGATTTGTCTCTATGTTAATTTAGATTTTCTGATAAGACATTTCTGAAAGCCCCCTTCACAAAATAAAAGCAGGGCAGAGATTTAACCTTTTGACACATTCCCCGGGTTTTGAAGCCTCTTGGGTAGTTTTTCTTTTTTTTACAACGCAACATGACAGAGACGTATAATATTTCATAATATATTATATTTAATAATTTTGAAGAAGAAAATAGTAAAGAGACAGAACTGGACAAACAGGACACTTTAATAACTATATGTTATGCCGGACATGTTTTCGATGTCTCCAAGCTCCAGTGGGACACGTGAATATTCAAGTGGAGAATTTTAATAGTTTGATAATGAACTTCGAACAGATGTTTTGGACTGTTTGACAAAGCCCGAGGGCGTGGAGGTAATGGTCTGTGTGCGCAGGTGTGTCTGTTGCTAAAACCTGTGTTTTACTGTCTCTAAGTTCAGTAAGATGAATTGGCCTGTGACGGATGCTTTCTGTTAGTCTCTGCTTGAGTGCGGCTTTTCTTCTACTTTTTAATTACAAAAAGTCATGACACAAATAAATCTGTTTCCATTATACGTGTAACCGAGGCACAGTCGTCATGTTTCAACCTGCAGAGGGCAGACTCGGCTGAGAGATCAGCAGCAGAGCAGAAGCTGCACTGCACTGGCCACACACACACACATGTACATAGCACAGCACACACAGTGACATTTAGACTCTGCATTCAACCCATCATAGTATTAGGAGCAGTGGGCAGCTATTATATTATCAGTCTTGCTCAAGGGCCTCTCAACCTCTCAAACTACCGATCCGAACTCTATACTTCAGTTATTAGGTTTGAACTAATTCAGTCTAATACAGCAGCTCTGCCATAAATCTTACCTTCATGAAACTATAATAAAATAATAAATAATAATAATAATAAATATTAGAAACTAAATTGTCCTTTAAAGTTGAATCGGCGCCCCTGAAAACAATTTCAACAAAAACGAATTATAGCTTCATGAAGTTAGGATTTATTGCAGAGCTGTTTATTAGACATGGTGCATGTGTAGTTGCATTGCCAACAATGTAACAAAACAATGTTTACCAATACTCGCCGGATTCAAAAATGAGAATGAAAAGACAATAACTAGAATGAAGTGCACAGTATAATAGCATTTGTTATGAAAACCTGCCTTTTCTAAATTAATTTCTCAACAGGACAGGCGGCAGCGTACTTGAAATGTTTCAGAATGTAATGGTGATATCTCATTAGTGGACCATGACAGTTACATCTCCTCCAACTGTCCTGTTGGTCAGTTCTTGGTTGAGTGATTCTCCCTGACCTCAGCGTGCCACAGCGCTGTCCTCAGTGTTCAAACTATCCATGTTGCTTGTTGACAGCAGCTCCCTTCTGGGGCTGCCGGGGATTGGCCTGATGCTGACCTCCTGCCAGTCTGCTGGAGGAGAGGAAGAGAGCGGTTTGGACTCTGGGAGGAGAGAGCGAAGACCAGAGGAGTAATGAGGAGGGGAAGGGACTTTCTTGACAGCTTTTTGCCTCGCCTGAGACACAAACAGTACACACACATTTGGCAGAGTTAATCTGTGGCTTTCATTTCAACTGTGTGAGTCAAATGGCAAAGTGTTAATTTAATAAATTACTACTTTCTTTTTTACTTCCAGGTACTTTTTATAAGTTATAATCAGTTGTTAGGTGTATAATGGCAAAAATATTTTGACGGTTATTTAATTTGCAAGCTGATATAATGGAGTATGAGCTGGCTTCATGTCTAACGGGGTGTGTTGACTACAGGACCAGAGAGCAGTGTATTATTATTATAATTTTAGAGGAAAATGATAGGTTCCCTCCAGGCTCATAAATAGTCTAGCTATCATCACCAAGCAGCACATAGTGGAGCTAAATTAGCCCAGAATTTTGTGCTGTAGATCAAACAGAAATGGCAGAGAATCAATTAATGATTAATATGCCATCTGTTGGTGGTGGCGTTTTGAATATCAATACGACTCCCCTCGGATGTTTAATCACCTGATACCATTGTGTTGGAACACAACAACAGAGCTTTTGGAAGTGCCGTAGTGTCAGTGAGCTCAAGTGTTTTGATCCACCTCCACGATGCTCATAAGATATTCACCACTCTAGTGGAGAAACATGTCTACAGGGCCCCAACAGTGAGGCGTACATGCAGATATCTGCTCTGTGTCTGGGGCTGCTGCTGGAGATCCCACCCAAGGCAAGGCTCCATTCATGCTGTAGCATGGAGGATGTTATGGATATGGCCTTGACAGCGTGCTCTAACCCCGAGGCCTGAAGAGGGACAGGAAACAGTTGGCTCTTGGTCGACTGAAGTGGTGCCTGGGACTTTCCCACACGCCTCAGGATCCTCCTCATTCAGCCTGGTCTGTGGTTGGAGCGTGTGTCTGCACCACTTCACACCAGCGAGAGGGAGGGGGGGTGCAGGCTTACTGTGGAAGTTGGATAAAACTTTTCAGTGGGGATTCATTGCCCCTTAACTGAGAGAACAGCATAAATTATTTGCGCTGGCAGATGTTCACAGACCCAAATATGCATGAATTTGTAGAGCTGGCAGGCTTCCCTCAGCGAAACGTACTGGTTTTCACGATGCGTGCAGGAGCAGTTGTTATTCTGGCTGTTTTACAGAGAGCATTAATCTGAGCTGTCAGCACCACCAACCACTTTGGTGGAAATTATTTCACTCCTTAATAAGGGAACTCTGGTGCTGTATTACATATGGCGGTCAGGGCAACATTCTTGGTGGGTCTGTCATCATGTAGCTGTTCTCCAACAGTGGGCCTTCTGTGTTTGGCCTGTAGCACACTCTGTAACCCAGAGATGAAAAGAATACACTAACTAGACATTACATGAAACCACTACTGCTCACATCCTCTCTGAGGGTGGAGATGATGAGTACCTCCTGCTAGGAAGTGGGAGAAATCCAATATTTTATTGACTTGTCTCTGAATTTCTGTTAGTTGTTAAACTGAAGCCGGGAATGTTATTTTGACAACGGGCTGTTTGTCTTTGCTTGTATGCAGATATTTGCAGCGACCCTGATGTGCTGCTGTGTGAAACTCGGAAAACAGGTCGAGTTACAGTCGAACAAAAGTTAAAATGCAGGAGGGGTGTGGACAAAATAACGTGAACACCTAATAATATAATGCTAGCATAAACAGCATCAGAAATTAGAGTTAACATCTGGGATACAGTCTCAAGATAAAATAATAATTTCAAGCCTCACAAATGTAAATTTGTAAAGGGATGTTGTAGCATATTGCATTAAACTGCATATGTTTTTATGACTTAAGTCTTTATGTATCAGTGTATTGGAAAATGGATTAAGAAAAGACCTGTCTTAGTGTCCTCTGTGGTCAGTTGGCTGTACTAATAAGTGTTTATTATATGATCCCTGGTGTGCGATTGGTAGCAATTTGCGTTACATTTACAGCCAGTATTTGTGAAACATCATCTTGCTATTTTTCGTTGGCTCTTTATAGGTATGTAGTCACAATTGTGTCACACCTGCATGTGAAGCACATAACATTAGGCATTGTGCAATCAAGCTATCATCAGTGCTCCAAGATGCAAATAACAATAATAAAGGCAAAGTGAGACAACCTGTAACTGTCACACTGTATCTAACTGCTGAGGGAGAAGTGACTTAGAGCCTTTCCTACAGGAGGGCTTTGGCAGACTGCCACTTACTGTGGTCCCCCTGAGGGCTCTTACTCATGAATCAGAGAAAATGGGAATTACACATATTAAAGAGGGTAAACATCAGTAATCACAGCACTGGGAGGATGCTTGAGGACTCATCAGGCTCGCTGCTGCTTTTTTAGACACTTGCTTCAAGGAGCCACCTTGTTTAGCAGCTGAAAGCAACACTGCTATGGGCAAAATGACACATTTCAGGAAGGCATCCACCTATGCGATTCACCGTCGGCACACCTGTATTTACTCTCCAACCGTCTCTTATCCACACACTGATGGCGCTGCAATGATAACACCATTTGACCTCTCGATCCATGAGTTACTCAGCAGCCAGGTCGTGTTGCAGCTGTCCGTTATTGTCTTCCGTCCATCAATATTTCCAGCAAGATTGTCCTACATTGACTCCCTTGTGGTCCCTGACATAGACCGGGATTAGTAATTTTGACACGGAAAAGTTTGTTTGTTTGTCTGTCTGGTCAGCAGAGGTCACGCAGCAGTGTATTTGTTTGCCGGGTCAATTGAGTCCACTAACAGAGGAGGCCGGTGAGGAGAAGAGATGGAGAGAGAAGCACTCATTAGTGGCCCTTACTCCCTGTGTGTTCCTCTTCTGGTGGAAATGTCCAGACCACCAGGCCCTCGACGCTGACTCCCAGATAACATGTCTGGAGTCGCTCCACATGACTTAGTGCTGTTGGTACTTTGACAGAAAACAACCCTCAAGGGAAACTCAGGCTACCATAAATATTTAGGCACCAAAGAGCTTTATGGAGTTTGTTGTGAAAGGATTTATAGCAGCCTTGGAGGCGATGCATCAGTGTCAAAGGGCTTGAAGCAGGCAGTGTTTACAGCATTGCATGTGAATCCTCCCACAACTCTCGGCCAAGCCTGGAGAACTGAACCAAATAAGCACTTCAGCACTAGGAATGCAAACATCACAACTTTTCCAAACAGGTTTCAGAAAACAGGTGTGAGCTCAGCGTCCTCTTGGTTCGAAAGTTGTAATCGCCTGCAAAGATGATTCACAAACAAGAGCAGTCAGTGGCCTTATATGGACCGATTTAAACATGATGGTTCTGGCACCTCGTGAGGATTTGATACAATTATACGCTCTACTAAACTGAAACTAACAAGTAGAAAGACCGTCAACAAGCTTGTAATAGATGTGTTTTGGAGTGACGAATAGATTTGACTTTGATATTTCAGCAGTGTTTGACATTTTGGGAAAGATACACTCAGTTAGCTTAGCTTAGCATGAAGGCTAGGAACGCGGGGAAACGGCTAGCCTGGTTTGTTCAAAGGTCGAACAAACAAAGCAAATCGGCTGAGTGAGCTATAGAGATGCTGGTGGTTCTTTTCTTCTTTGTTTCAAACCTTGGACAAAGCCAGCCTAGCTGTTTGACCTTGGTTCATGCTAAGCTTAGCTAACTAACTGCAGGCTTTGGCTGCATATTTGATACACTTCTTACTCCCTGCAAGAAAGTGAATGAGCGTAATTCCCAAAATATCGAACGTTTTCTTTAAACCTGCAGTAACAGATTTCTTTTGGCCACTTGGGGGCGGCAGAAAAATGTTGTGAAGAAAACTGTTGCTTATTTAGAAGACACGGAACAACATTATCATTCATTTGAACAACTTTCTGGACAAATGATGAATATAAGTATTATATTCACTCTCCTTTTAGCTCCACCAACTGAGGGAAATATCTGACCTGCTGACCTGAGCAGCTAAATGCTCCACTATGTTCAAAAGCTAGTTGCTAACTTTGCATGTTTGCAGTTTGGTGCTGGGCAGGTAGTGTGCAGTGAAGGTTGTAGAGCTTTCTTGGCTCATGAAAGCACTGAAAGACGTTATACAGTACAGCCCCGTAGAACTGAGGGGAACTGCAGAGTCGTGCAGTGTTGATTCTCTGGGGGCTCATCACTATGAGGGACCCCGTTACAAGAGTAGAAATGTGATCCATCTTTAATATGGAAACATACTAATTATAGCTGCTTTAATCCTTGGAGAGCTGTTTAGTATTTAAATGTTGCCTCAATATGTGCAATGTTAAACTCATGTGAAATCAGTCTAATGTTGCACTGCAAACATCTGCACTCTTGTATCCCTGCTAAACAAATCATTTATAGCACCAGGTCACTGTCCAGTCTCCACTACTCTTTCTTTACCTTCGGTCTCCTCATCAATGTTGCATGAGGTGTTATCTGCATCCCTCTCATCTCTGCCTTGCACCCCAAGTTCTATCCGCCCGTCTCTTTCATCTCTATCCTCCAGGGCAGCCGGACATCTTGGTCCACCACCGCCCCTGTTGTCCTCTCCGCTCTCCTCATCTTCCCCTGCTGCCCTACTTCTTCCTAGCGGCCTGCTTTGTCCCAGATTGCGGGAGGATCAGGATTCCTCATCATCCTGTTAACTGTACATTTATCTGACAAGACAGAGGAGAGAGAGAGCGACCCCCGGCATCATTAAGCTTTAATAGACAGCCTAGAAATGAGGGAGAAGCCATAAAAGCAGGAGCCTAACCAGAGTCTCTCTTTAATGTCTCTGATCGCCCTGACAGGATTATTAATCAGGAACTAAAGGAATTTAAAACCTTTGCTCTTGGCTTCCTCACTTAGAGTCTTTAGCTTGCACCATTACATAGCAACCCAGGGTCAGGAGGTCTGCAGCTAATTGGTTCTACAGGGTTTTGAATAACAATGAGCTGAGCCCAATTACTGAACTACAGAGAGGCGGAGATGAGAGGAGAGGGCGGGGGACTCAGTGGAACAGGCACATGGAGGATGGAGGGAGGAGGAGATGGGGGAGGCTGTTTCACGGTTGCTGTCTCTCTCCTCCTCAGAGTGGGGATATTAATGAGATCAGTAAATGAGTGCTGGCAGAGACGGGGATGTGCTGCTGTACAAAAACAGCCGCCCTACCCCTGCAGGACAGCAGCAGCAGCTCTTCATTCGCTATTCCATTTGACTCCCCGATTCACACGAAATATGTGCGCCTCATTCTTTTTGTCCCAGATTTTCCTTTTACTTTGTATCTCATGATCATTTATTAGTGATGTCTTTTCTTTTCTTTCCTCCGACACAGGGGATCTGTTTCTGTGGCCCTTTGATAGCTACACTGTATTCCAGTCTGTCTTGTAGAGCCTTTAATGCTGTCTTCAGGGGTTTGTATTCAGCAATGGCTAATATAGTTAGTCCCAGCAGTTTAGAGGCAGTTCGGCTGTACATTTGTACTCCCTCTGAGCCATAACGACTTTTGATTGTTCCTTATTTTTGTGATCCCTGCTGCTTTGGTGGACATCAAGGCTTGTTTTTCATGTTCTCCCTCATATATCATTATGTGCTGCTGCCGCATATACCATGGATAGATTAGTCTGAAGAGTGTCTCTTCACTCTAGTGTGTCATGTAGTGTCCCCCTTGCGCTGATATTGCTGATGAAACTGATTTGGATGGAGGCATTATTAGATTTAGAGAGCTAATTTGTTCCAGCGGAAAATGGGCTCCGTGCTCGTGGTCATGCTCAGTATTTTCATTTTTTTGCTGCTCTTGAAGCATTGCATCAATGTTGAGCTGTAGGACTTTCAAATTGATCTCTGCTTAAATAATCTCTTTCAAATTCATGAATTCGGATCGAGCTATCCCCTCTTCTGAGCATTCATCACTTTCAATAAACCCGGGAGAAGCTGTCATTATGCCTCAACCTCCTCATCCCGCTCTTAACTGCTGTTCAAGGGCTGCAAATTGGAAATGTGATTTAAATATTGCTTGAAATGGATAGCTCATATTCACCTAAGCCCCCCCCGTGCGAGGCTCTGTCATGCGATGAAAGCCGAGTATGTCGGTTGATGATCACTGCACTTCCTGCACCATGAGTCAAAGACATTAATTGCTGCTAGCAGAAGGTTTAGCCCTGACCTTTCCAGATCACAAGGCAAACAAAATTCTCTGTAGGCCCGCTACTCCGCACGCTTTTGTCACTTGTTCTTCATGGTTGGATTTCTCAAGAGATGAGAAGGATTCTCTTTGCTTACACTTTTAATCGGCTGTAGAGCACTGAAATACTCCAGCTGGAATGAGGAGGAAATAAATTCCTTAACTCTCGACTGCAAATGAACTACAAATCCTTGAGCTGGATTGCTGTTCATTCTTCAATTATGTAAGCCGCCATCTGTTTTTTACCCTCCTCAACGGTGTCAGTGTGTATACACAAATATACTCTCGCCAGACAAGATTTATAATCTCTTCCAACTTTCATTTACAAGTATTAATAAGAGTACGAGTACATTTAGAACAGGCTTTTTAAGCAAGACAAACGTTAAGTAAACGATGCATTCTCTGCTGATGATCTCCTGAAAAAGGCACTGAATATTCATCACCATTGATTTGATTGGCTTCATACAGATTTGTGTAAGGCTGTCTTTCAAACACTTTTGATATTCCTCCTCCATCCTGCTTGATGTGGATTATGTGTTGAATCTCATCATTTTTTTTTCTCAAAATGGTTGCCAATGCCATTCATTCGAAACAATCCTCTGAGCCTGTAATGTATTCTGAACTCTTGAATCTGCATATTTGCATACTGTAACAGAGTTGCAGCTGTGGTCTCAGAAGAGTTTATCATTATTTCACATTTATTTTGTCTCCCTAATTACCTAATTAATTCTGTTGTTTTGATTGTGGTGTTTACCGTTTGCTTTGTGGAGGCGTAATCCTGTTCTATTTGTCTGTTTGAAGAAGGAGCAGTCTCACTGAATTATTCATGCTGCGCTCCAGCGACAGCACAGCCGTTTAAATGATGAAGGCATTCGTGAAATCCTCGCTCTCTTTCCCACACACACACACACACACACACACACACACACACACACACACACACACACACACACACACGCACACACTCTTTCTCTTTCTCACTCTCGCCTCTCTTTCTCTGTGAGTGCCTGAGGCGGTGGAAGTGGGATGTAAGGAGGGGAGAGGATTTCACGAGGCTCACAAGCGCACCTCAAATGAGGCGATGGGAAAACATGTCCCTCTAATGTGTCTGGCCGAGACTCCGAGTGGGCCGGACTCAAAGCCATGTCTAATCTGACACCATAATGCGACCTTTCATCTCCACTTCTCACAGGAAACATTGCTCCACAGTGCGTGTGTGCGCGTGTGCGTGTGCGTGTGTGTGTGTGTGTGTGTGTGTGTGTGTGTGTGTGTGTGTGTGTGTGTGGGTATATGTTGTGTGTGTGTATGTGTGTGTGTTTGTGTGTGTGTGTGTGTGTGTGTGTGTGGGTATATGTTGTGTGTATTTATGTGTGTGTGTGTGTGTGTGTGTGTGTGTGTGTGTGTGTGTGTGTGTGTGTGTGTGTGTGTGCGTGTGCATGCGTGCGTGTGGGTGTGTGTGTGTGTGTGTGTGTGTGTGTGTGTGTGCGTGTGCGTGCGTGCGTGGGGGTGTGTGTGTGTGTGTGTGGGTGTGTGTCCCAGGCCGAGCGCCCACTGAGAAGGAATGTGGACACTTGAGTCGACACAGGCCCTCTGGAGTGCTGCTGATGTGTCAAAACGTTGTCCACTGATTGGATATCGCTGTGTCATGTGGTGGCTGGGTGTCCACTTCACACCTTCAGCTGTGACTTTTTCCAGTGTTGAAGATACTTGATAGAGCACAAGTCAGCAGAACCGGTGGATCTATTCGAGGGTTACTGGCATCTGGTTAGACTTTTTTAAAGAAATGCTGTGTCTTCACCCTCAGTGTGGTCTTAATGGTGTTCCCTCTCAAAGAGCTCTTCCTCAGGGAGGCGGAGGAGGAGGAGAAGGGAGGTGATAGGCCTCTCTGGGGATTGTCTGTTTGTAGTGTTTACTGCCAAACCCTTGAGGACTTCAGGCACTTTCATCAGCACTAAGTAGTACATACTACATATTTCCCCGCCTGTGTTCCTCGGCTATTAATGTCTTACTTTCCTCTCCCACTTCTGTGCTTTCAAAAAAAAACAACAGCTTTGAGTCTCAGGTGTCAATATCCGTGTCTGTAAGGACTCCATCTCCAAGTGACAACACAATCCCATTATACATTCATTTACATCTTACATCAAGGGCATCCTACACTGTCGAACGCCATTTGTTCCCAGCTTCTTTCATTTCTCCCCCTCAGGACGGCATTGTACTTGAAATGCACAAATCACAATCAGTAGCTCTGGCTTTCATGATGCCTGTCTCTTTTGATGATTGCAGCCTTGATGGACGTTATCAGCCACCGTGACTCCAGGCTCAGACAAAGCCTCCGCACACAGTATGTACGGTTTTATTTAAAAATCTTTTTGAATGTGTTGTTTTCTCTCTGTGGGCCTGTGGATTCTGCATTCTATTTGATCTGCCCTAAACATACATCTTTAATCTTTGCTGCGGGCTGTGTGAGAGGGAGTGTGTCACTGCCTCTCCACTGAGGCTTCAGGCCTGCCTTTCACAGCGCTGCAGCGCCTCTGGGGGCCTGCAGAGGGCAGCATACTAAACACAGCATCACCTCCAACAGCAGCTCCTTTACACCTGCACCACAACCACCACAGTTATCTTTATTAACATACATCTTCATTAACTCACTAGAGGAAGTCACAGGGAAAAAAGCAAAAAAAACAAAAAACAGGCTGAGAATGAAACCATCAACCACCATGGGCCCGCGGGGTGTTCTACTGTTTGTACTGACACAGAGGACAAGTTATGCTAATTGAGAGTTCTTTGCATAATTAGGGAGAAAAAACTTTATCATTATTATTAGTGGAGAATAGCCAGACAGAGGGTAATTTCAAGTCTCCCAGCAGGGTGCTGCCAGAGAATAGAAGAGAAAAGGACACACTCTCAATGTTATTCCTGCTGTCTTTTGATGCAGGGAGCATAATTCATCTAAAATACTTAGTACGCTTTAATGATGATGACTTTTCCCAATGTGATTTTTCAAAGTGTTTTAATGTATTGTCTTCATAGCGGATGTGTTTGCCGTGCTAAATTCGAGGACTGCATATTAAGTTATCCACCTAAATGAGTTTTTTTTCTCTTTCATGTTTAATGAGCCTATTCTTTTCGTGCAGACGTCTTCCTGCTGCTCCATGTGTATATTTTGGTTGTGGCTCTTGTACGGTCATTGTCTAGAGAGCGGGCAGTGTTGGCGTTGTGCTTGAGATCCTGTGTGATACCACTGAGAGATGGCTGAGAGGTGATGTGGCTGGCTGGCCGCTGAGCCTCACCGAGCTGTGAATAAGTGGGCCGTGGTTATAACGGGCACGCAGGGCAGTCACAACAGAGTGCTGAATCCATTAGTCCCTCAGTGGGGTTTCAGCGGGTCATTAAGGTTCAATAAGATCCTGTGATATCCTGTAATACACTTTTCCTCTTCACCTAAATCTGATGATGCTACCGCCAGTGGATGCTGCATGCAGGAAGTTGTCTTCCCCTCACAGCACAGAGCTCACATGCTTGCTTTAAGACTTTGAACGATAGTTTATGCCGCAGTAAGTATTCCTTTCAAAAGCTTTACAAGGCACCAGGGATTAAGATACTGTACCACACTCATCTCATTTGTGTCAGGGCTGGGAAAAAGGTGCACTCTAAATACACGGTGCACCAATAAGCCGTATGGTGTAGAGTGGAGACGAGGGCTCTCAGATGTGAGGGAGAAACATTGCACCTGCCCCAGTTGTTCTCCACCAACACGACCGTCTGTGCTGCGGCTGCTTCTTGAATGCAGAGAACATTCCCTCGCTTCAAAGGTTCCCCTGCTTTTTTTTCATCTCTGTGCTCCAGCCCACGGCCAGAACCACGGATTAATATTTCAAAACATGTTTCTTGCTTGCATCCCCCTCCTCTCTCTATACCTCTTTTGCCCCCATGATTCTCCTCCCCCCCTCAACATCATCTCTCACACACAGCCCATTCCCTGTTCACCACTTATTCTCCTCCACACTCCCCCCACCTTCCACCCCCCAAAAACCTGCCTGCCTGCCTGCCTGCTTGCTTGCTCGCCGAAATGTGTGATGTTTTTCCATATCTCATGTTTTGCTGCTCCACTGCTCCCTTCAATCCAATCACCAGCGCGGTATGTTTTATGGATTAATAAGAAATGATCCTGGAAGGTCCAGTCAGGCAGTTGAGGAGCCAAAAGCAGGAGGATGAAGCAATGAAACAGAGGGGGAGAGGGGCAGGGTGCCGTCTGCAGTCGAATTTTAATGAGTACCAAGGGGAATATCCAATTTTTTTTCTCGGGGTATCCTTATGGTGCATCGCTCTAAATCACTGTCACACAAACAAGGTATTTCCCATCATGCCTCTGGTTTGGCTTGGTAACTGTGTCATTCTGTGGCACAGGCGCCTTACTAGCGCACCTGCTCTGCTATCCTAATTGAACAGATGATCTGCCAATTTGTCATGTTTATCTTCAGAGGCGTTCTGGCGTCAATACCCTGCTCTGCTCAGCCCCCTCAGAACACAGTGCAGATGTTAGCAGAGCTTTTTTTTATGACAGATCTTGTAGTCATTACTGAATAATTCATCGCTGCATTCATGTCTTTAGATAGCATCTCTAGCATCTTGCTCCGCTTTTTGGCTCCCTCTCTTTTCTTCCTTCTCCGGCTCCTCACAAGGGAAAACTTTATTATTCTCTCCACTGACAGCAAAGTATACGGATAAAAGATAATTGCCTGGCCTGACTCAGCCATTGATATGAAAATAGGATTGAAATTATTCACTGTGGTTTAAAGGTTAGTTGAAGGTTATTATTCACGGTATAGGCGTGGAGGAGAAGAGTCTCTACGTACAGCCTGGTGGCAGGCCTGACAAGACTTCTCTGAAAGGCTAATATGCTGTGCGTGCTGCAAAGGCCATTCAATGAATAAACGGAAAGGGTCTCCTGAGATCTTAACACCGGAGAAGTCAATTATTTAGCAGCAAATTACGGCTCACTGTGCATAAACATGATATGCTCCAAATAAGATTGTGAGCTTGATTTTCAACACACTCCAGTATCTTTTATTCAGATTATTGTTTGTCCTTTCATTCAGCCTTTCATGCATGATGGAATGTAATATGAACACCGTAATGAAGAGGGAGTGGGCCTTCTCAACCAGTTTAATGTATTCGATCCGTTGCATGCTTATAGGCTTGTTATGGTTCAGATGGACTTTGAACACGGGCTTAATAAATCACCTCCACCAGCAGTCGTCTGATGTTTCTGCCTAAGAGACGCTCTGATGTCTGTGGTTGGCCCGTCACTACTTACGCCAGTCTCTATTACCATGGCAACTGGGGGGGATGTATGCAGGTAGCGTGCTGTAAGCTGGAAGAAGTCATGGTGTGCTGTTTGATAGCAACCACACAGCAGCATACTGTCTGTCTGGCTGCAGGCGGATGGTCCTCTGCATCTGCTTCTACACCAATATGTTGAGGCAGCAGAGAAAATATTCACTCAGATTCATAATTTAAGCGTTTCTTTAGAAAGATGTACAGGCTTATTTTGTGTTTCTGAGTTGCCATATATACTATAAAGCAACCCCAATATAGTAGGACTCATATTTGCCTCTTTTTATCCTCTAAAACGTTCCTATGTGAATAGATTCTTGTTGTAAATGTTGTAATTTATTTGACAAATATAACAATAAAGTCATGTAAAACAATATAATATGTCAAAATTATTGTTCAGACATTTTAACGTGTTTGAGATTCTGAGTCTGCATTGGTGATACTTTCATGTGAATACATCAAAGAGAAGTGAGATGAGAGGCAGAAATGATCACACTCTTCCTGGAAGAGTGTTATAAGTTCACACCTCCTCTTCACCTGTTTCCTCGCTCTCTCACTCACTCGTTCCTTTTTTTTCTGTCCGTCGAGGTTCAGTGTCTTCATCCAAAGAAGCAGGTGTGATCATTCACCCGTTCGTTGTTAGTAGTCAAAACCTCCTCTTCTGCTCCTAAAATAGACAATTATTCAAATTTCCATCATCACCGTCTGTCGTGTTTTTCGTCATTTTCCACAGAAATTCACAATTTGAAAAACCATTCAGCTATTCCGATCATTTGTTAATAGAGCTGCATGAGTGCACATTCAGAAAGTATGCTCGCTCTTTGAAAACAGGAGACCGAGAATTTCAGGAATGTGGGGTCTTATTGCTCAGTTGTTTGTTCTTTATCAGTGATCTGCCGCCTCTCTGATGCTCCTTTTGAAAATACTGATCGAACCGAGCTGATGTGGTGGCAGAAAACTGTAAGGTTTGGTTATTGGACTTTGTGCTCACTGCGTCATACAGAGGCAGAATCAGACCTCTAAAGCTGATGATAGACAGCATGCTGTCGATATCAGTTTGTTCTTCTGTTTCAGGCCTGTAGTAAAGATCACTGACACTGTACCTCTCTCCCTCCTTCCTTCAGTCCTCTCCTGCACTGTGCGAAGACATTGGATCCTGACCTTAAACTAAACACTTGAGGATTAAGTTTTTTTCTGAATCCCCAACCTGCTCGTGTGATTACAGACAGATCGATACCTTGTGGTGTCCCTAGCCAGCTCACCCTGCTGGCACAGGAAATGATGCGATCCATCCGGCTCTGACATTGACAGGCCCCAGAGAGGCGACAGCTTCACTTACTAGTAAAATGCTCTCCATTAGCTCGGCTGGGTGGCTCTGCCCTGTCATTGTTATGCTAGCGAGGATGTGACATTTGTGTTATGTGGATGGCAAATGCCTTTCTAATCATCTGCTTGTAGCACAATTTGAATTTTCATCAACTTTGATGGACAGCTCCTGAAGAATTATCATCAAGAAAATGAAATCTTCCCTGACCCCAAATGCCACGGCGGCTGCCACTCCCTGGCGGTGTCCCACAGTGCCGGTGACAAAAGCTGTAGACGATCGCACAGCGTGTCCCTCTGGGCTTCTGCCCTTTTAACTGTTGTGCTGCAGCACAGAGGTTAAACCTCATGTCTTTTCTCATAGTTGTGGAGAGGCATGGTGATAGGCTGCGTCCTCTCTCAGACGTCACTACGCAGACCCTCAGATGTGGTGCTTATATCCATGTCAGAGAACAGCAGCACTTTAGGGCACTTGTTTTCTTTTATGGCTGAGCCAGCCTCTCTTAAACCCAAGCACTTGTATTGACCCACCTCCCATCTCTCTCCTCTCGCTTTCTCATCCCCCACTGTTTCCTTGTTTGAAACAATATAGCCTGCCTGTTGTTATTGATTCCAGAAGATTGGGCCCCGGTAAGTGCTCCTTTGAGTCTGGTGTTATATTAAGCAATTGTTCCAACAGCAGATGACAGGGCTGGGAAGGTTTTGGCTGCCTCTAATAGGCCTGGTATTACCCATGTGTTAATTGATTGGGCAGCAGAAGGAGGGAGGAAGTGGCTGCACTGAGAATTCAAGGCTAAGCAGCTGATAAATAAACACTTACATAATATGACAAAAATAATTGTGGCCCAGAAAGCCAAATGTAGTCCTTTCACACTATTGGTATGCGTCATCGCTTCATAATCATGAAAGTTCAACAGGACAACAAGCACGACAGTGCATAGTCATGTAATCAATGCTAATCTCAAAGTTTGCTCGTCCTGTTCTTAAGGCAGATCCATTCTCACTTTTGTTGCCATTTGTGAAGCCTTACTTTATCCGCTTGGCCCTGCAGAGTGTATTTGCTTGAGTGTCTGAGCTGCACAGTCAGTTGCCAGACATTGTCAGCAGTACGAGGGCAGTAATGCATGGAGGGCTGTTTTATGGAAGCCACCCGAAGTAAATGCTCCATTCATCCTGTCTGTCTGCACTGGCCTCCATCTCCTCCTCTGTCACACGCATGATTAAGACCAGCTTGAAGCATTTATCACAAGGCCAGATTAATAGGGGGGGTGGAGTTCAAGCAAAAGGAAACAGAACTCACCTCTCTGTTTGTTTATCTAACATCCAAACATCTCTGACTTCTCTCACTTGTCAGTAGATGGTCATCAGTGAAGTCCCCCCCTCAGTTTTCCCATCAGAGCTGGACAATGCTTCAGCCCGATGTCTGTGGAAGTGATGACATTATTTTGACAACCATAATGCATTGTGCATCTAATTCCATTAGCAGTGAGTGGTCATCAGCTGTTTTCAATGAATTCATTGTGTATGTGAGCATGTTTTTATTTTGGTCAAGTGAATCCCATTAAATTCCATTTCCAATAACCACATGTTCTGCTGTGGTTGCATTTCAGTAGAGAGGTAATTTGCTAATGGCATGGCCCTTATTAGAAAGCAATTATTATTAATTACCAGTGGGTGACACAACAGCTGATTTAGTCCTTAAAGCCCACATTTTTTCTGCTATTGTGGCCAGTGCGTGTGTGTGCGCATGTACGTGTGTGTGTGCGCATGTGCGTGTGTGTTTGTGTGTGCGTGTGTGTGTGTCCATGCCGTCTTTCACAGAGATGATTGCCAGCCCCACACCATCACCCTCACTTCCCACTGGCCTGCTGCCAAGCAGCGACATTGTCATTATCAGCGTGCCAGAGGGCTGGGTAAATGTCATTATTGTAGCTGTGGATTCCTCCCGGGAATCCGCAGCTATCCGATTAATTTCTCTAACAGCCCGGGAAATATTTGTTGCATCACCAGCCCGGTTCACGGCAAACATCTATCGCTGCTATGCAATTAACGACATAGATCATTTACATAGTCACAGAGCTAATTTTCATAATGTTCCCTTTATTATCAGAGGAAGAAATTAACCCAGGAATTTATTTACACACCCACTGCAAATGGTAACAGTGTGCTAATTGGCTGTTAGATGATTAATAAGCTTATAGCACATGCTAATGAATGGTGCACTCACTGTTTCAGAGGTGCTCCAGCTCTGTGCTTGTGTTTTGGCAGCTTAATTAGACGGATAATTATGTACTTGTTGCTTTCGCTTTCAAGCAAATACCATCAAACATTAAAAAAGATTAAACTGGCTCACATTGCTATGAGCTTGTGTTCGGTTCTCTAAGTTTAGTTTTGTTATGAATGACCACGTTATGTCAAGGCTGTTATTTGTTAGCACCCAATTGTGTCTCCAAAGTAAAGCTGTGTTATAGTATAAGGTACCATTCAGAAAACTGGTGCAGTTTAATCCATTAATAAATGGTAAATAATGAAGAAATGAGTGAATATAACTAATAAATGAAACGACTGTTCTTCTCATTATTGCATAATTATGTATATAAAAAAGCTAATTCACTAAAAACACTTACATTTTAGTATACATTACATCTGCAATTTGCTGATAGTATCTCGAAGGACCAGCAAGAGACATCCACCGCTCTAATCCCTAAAACTTTTTTATTGTTTCACTTTGATTATGCAGTGATCATGTATTATTCATTGCGTTGTTGCACTTAAAAGACTGTGTCCACTCTTAAATTATGCCTCAGTTCTTTAGAGGGAATCATGAAGACCAAACACTATCTGATGACAGGTTTGTCTCAGGAGACTACTTTCATTGACTGTATAATACTTATGTACTTGTGTAACCGTGGTTAACATGTTGTTGGCTCGCTGGTTGCAGGGGGAGGATGGCAACAAAGCACAGTTTTTTTCTGTTTAAAGTTCTGTTTTAAAGCAGCACTTTGTAGATAATTATTACCCTTTGCAACTTTCCTTACGTAAGACACAATTTGGAGCAGCTCGGCCTTTACAGAGAATTCGCTTGGTGGTTTTGTTTCCATCTGCTGTGTATAGAATAAAATTCAGTGCTTGTCTGTGGTGGTGAATCCTCTGGGAAAGCTGGCTATGAATATTTGATGTAAATCCTCCTTTTTTATCACTGACACGGCTCTGAGCAGCAATCCTCATTGATCTGGTGTTATAATCACAGATTAAAAGAACTCTCCCCAAACAATTCCCTGATTAAAGCCCTGTTTATACGCTCCGCTCATGTCCAAGTGTGATTCACACACAGGCATTAAAGAAAGCCCCCGTAGGATGAGCAGAGCTGCGAACACATAGTCTTTAATGTGGCTCCCACTGGCTATAGTGAACACCAAGTCTCTGGATCTGTTTCAACTCATTAGCTCCAAAACTTGGCCTGAATCTTAACATGTCATGCTTTTGAATTGAATCCACAGAGAGATTAAGAGATACGACAGAATTAAAAAGTGAAAGAAACATTTTCCAGGATATTCAACAGATTTGTTTAGTGTGGATCTTTTATGTTCAACAGATGATACAAGATAGGATCTGCAAATAAGCTTCTCTTTCACATGTACAGTGCAAGAAGACACGCTAAATAAAATTACATCTGCACAAAAGGGTTCATTTGTGACATATTTTCAATGTGATGATAGCTGTACATGTTTTCTGCTTTCTGTGACATATTACTTTTACTCACGAGAATCCCAATGCTGATTGAAGAAACTTTAATTCTGGCTCCTTCGTTCTGCAGAGACAGATAAATACCTAAACTGCAAGCCAATGGTATTTCAATGGGCTCTTGGCCTCCTGTCAAACCTCCATTTGTGAGCTTAAATGATTGGTGAATTTCATCTTAATTACAACAAAGACGAGCCAAGCCCAGAGTTCATTCTCATCTTGTTCGGTTTGCCAATTATGGATGTGGCTGGCAATGCTCTGGCTTCCACCTCTCATTTCTCAAACCCATATTGTCCCCTGAGCAGAGGAGATTGGTGCGTGCCCGGCGTCCCACTGCTGTGCTCAAAATGAAGCAGATGGGATTACTCTGTGTGCATGAAGACGGTTTCACCTAATATCAACTCCGAGCCTGCCCCATGCATACTAATCGTATGGATATGTTCTTTCATACAAACCAGCTCTCACCTTCATTAGTGTCTAAAAGGAAACATTGTTTTTTCACATGATTGATATTCCACAGAAGTTTACCAAGAGGCTTCTGAGACTGATAACTGTAACAAAGCTAGACTCATTAACTTCTCCTTCACAGGCCTGTCTGTGCTGGAGAATAAGATCGCTGTAGAATATATATATATATATATATATATATATATATATATATATATATATATATATAAATTATTACATGAGAAATAAGGACAAATTAGTATTTTTGCTTACATTCAGTTGCAATAAGAGGGACTGTTAACCCGTGTTTTCCCATATCAGATTAAATTTGCGTTCTTCATGCATGTGCTAAAGATAATCTGTTCTAGTGCTCAGAGTTATGATTATCCTGGTGGCAAGGACAGAAAGATAGAGAGGCTATAGCAGCCCCAAGTAATTAAATTAGCCCCAAATGGCTAATTGGATCAATTTAGAAGGCAGACACTGTCAAGGATAAGAGTAATCATCTATGCAGTAGCAATCTTTTATTGCCCAGACACGTCTTGTAAAAAGACAAGGTGTGATCCCGAAGGTTAATGTAATTACTGTCCAATTCTCTCACTCACTGTGCACAATAATGCTAATTAATCTAAGATCTCTGGACTATAATGAAGCGCGACAAGCCAGGTAATGCTGATTATAGTATTAAGGACATGACTGAATATTCTCTATTATTTCCTCATCCCAGGTTTGGTGATGATGCTGCAATTAGCCCACTCATTTCTCACACTTTTAAAAGACTATTGGCTTCAAAGCGTTCGATCTACTGCAAAGTGAGTATATTCTGTTCTCATCTGCATGGCGTTTTAGTATGATAGTCATGCATTTTACCCCAATAAAGCAATGATTTACATTTCATCCAAGGCGAGTTCTCCGGGCTCAGCGAGGTGTAAAGCAATGTAATGAGAGAGAGAGACTTGGCTTATGAACAGAGCATTCATATTCATTAGTAGCAGGCATTAACATATGATGCCCGTGACAGATCTGTGATGCATGTTTTATGAATGCAGTTAATGGCACGCTGACAGCACTGCAGGCCATAAAGGACCAGAGCAATCCACCAAATGAAAGCCACAGAGTAGTGGGACGATTATTGATTCTCCCCTGTGTCCTATTGATCTCTGACGTTTTCATCTGGCACAGAGCTGCTAATCTGCTGTGTATCAGAGAGACACCCACAGTGCAGCCCATTGACTCTGCTATCAATAGCCACAAAGCTGGATATCATTAAATCCTCATCACTTTGTTTCCCCCGGCCAGCCGCCACAGACGACTGAGCACTCTGCATGACCTCTGAATAACCACTGTCCACTGGCTTGTTTATGGCCCCGGGTACTGGTGTGTGACATTTACTGCCTCTTTTTTAATAGGCCAGTGTAACAGCTCAGCTGTACACAGAGCCGATATTGACCACTGCCTCAAAGTGTGTGACTGGACACGGTTTTATACCTTCAAGTGAGCACATATAGTAGGTCGCCCTACATCAATAGAAAATACACTCAAGCTTGGTCAGCAAACATGGGCTGCATCTTTCTATCTGCAATACATTGCAAGCTTATTGAAAATGAGTGTGTTCGATCTACAGATCAGTTTGGTGAAAAGTTGAGTACATTTTTCTGAGGATCTGGAGAGAGCGCTCCAGTATGAGAAAATAACCCTGAAGATGTCATAGTGATGTCATCAGGGTTATCTCGGCATGGGTGCTTGGAGACAAAATTAATAACGGAAAGCCTATGTCTCAAACCAGAGGTGTGAAGTTCAAAAGATATGGTTGTTTACCAGCCAGGGGGAGTCAATAAAAGATGCTGTCAAGTTGCATTTTGTGAAATGTAGGATCTTGTGTTTTTAGATCTTGAGCCATACTACCGACAAAATTAAGGTTATCTCTTCCTCTGCAGCTTCGATTTTGACCATTCTTTGACCCTCCAACTTCATGGAAGTGACTATAGAAGGAAGGAAGTACTATATGTTTGGAAACGGAAGCGTTCATCCACTCATGTAGTAGAGGCTCATGACAATGCGAGATGTAAACATCGATGGCGTCCTCCTCAGCTGGCTGAGAGGTGCTAGATAAGCTAGCAGTATCGGTTAGCTTCCTTCTACGCAGTGATACAGTTGGAGGGTGTAGTTTGGTATAAAGAACATCTCTACAGCCAATATCTCCAACACTCGGCAACTCACACCACAACAATCTAGATGAATAAATAGCGCTCCAGGTAAGAGGAACATTTTGGGGTGGACTGTCCCTTTAAAGATATACAGAAGAAATTGATGAGTCTTACATGCTGGATTACTTAAGAATGATGATCATGAATGTGTCAGAGGTCAGAGTATGATGATAGGCTCATCATGCTTACCAAACCGCAGTTACAGCGGTGACGGTGCTTTCTAAAAAGACAGAGGAGAGACTCATCAGCAGGGACCAATGAGAAACATATTCCAGTGCTGACAGTGCAGGAGAAGCCTCTCTCCCCCAGAGAGTTGAGCACCAGGGGGCAAGGACGGGTGATGTGGGGATCGATTGTGCTTAAGGTGTGGGGGTGACAAGGACAGGTGCAGGGGAGTGCTGTACCACGGTCCATTAAAGACGGAGACTCCCTGCTGAGAGCAGACAGCATGATAAACAGCTTTAGCTCTGATAATAGTGCAGCTGATCAATAGCCTGTCCGCCCCGCCGTCCCTAAGGGACGCGCCGGAGCAGCAGCCATGACAGCTGACCCCCAGGTTGTGTGTGTGTGTGTGTGTGTGTGCGTGTGTGTGTGTGTGTGTGTGTGTGTGTGTGTGTGTATGTGTAAAACTATCACTGAATCATATGGAGCATCACTTTGCCCTTTTGACCTTTCTGCCTAACCTTATCTTCATAGTGTAATAGAATCAACCAAGCATATCCAATTAGTATCTGCATGTCCTTCACTTAAGCTCTAATGGTTTATTCATAGTAGTACATAGGAGACATTTTCACATCCTCCCCTGTCATTCTCACTGAGAGTACTTTCTTCCAGCTGCCTCTGTCCTGCACCCCTCTTCCCTGCGGAGAATTCATCCCAGTGAACGGATGAGTGATTTTTACATTAGAATTAGAGCTGAAATGATAAGTCCATCGATGGTTCTTCAATTATTCTAATAATTGATTAATTGTGTCATGTTTGAAGCAACAATGCCAAACACTATGTAGTTACTCAAACGTGAGTTTTTTGCTGCTTGCTTTTAACTTTTGAGATAGTGAATAGTCAACACATTTGAAGATGCCCTTTGTGTTCTGGGGAATTGGATTTGTGTACAGACAAAATGGAAACAATCATCAGACTAATTGAAAATGAAAATAATTGTTAGTTGCAGCCCTAATTAGAATTGATACATATGGCAGAAAAACATGTAGAGACACACATTTCTACAGTAATTGAAAGCAAGTACTCACAGCCTGCTGCACTGAAGTACAATTTTGAGGTACTCGTACTTTACTTCATTCCCACTACATTACACTTTTGTATATTGCTCTCTCAGTTTCTGAAAGTTTCAAACATAAGATGCGTTGAGATTTAACAACCCAATCATGTATAAAGTAATGAGGATTACCTTCATCTCAACCAGATGCAGCCCTTAAAATGGTGTTTACACATTAATGCTTCACTAATCTTACATATGATTATTTAATACGCTGAAATTGGACTTTCTGCTCCTAATACTTCTGTACTTCAGCATCATTTTGAAGCGGTAGTAGTTTGAGGGTCCTCGATGTGACTGTGAGGGATTAGTATCACAGAGCAACAATGAGGGATTACAGAAAGAAATATCAGAGACTAGAGCAGTGGGTGCACTGGGTGTCTGAAAACCTTTATTTTAAGCACTTGAAACACTGATCTGGGCAAAGATTTAAAGACATTATTGAATTTCGGAACTCAAAGGACCTACGTGGTGGCCTTGTAGTGGAATATGAAAATGTCTCCGTCTGTTGCACAAAAACATAATTGCATATCCAGTTACATATTCATCATCAAAATCAATGTATTTGTACTCAGACAAACAAAATGTATAGTTTGTCAGATGTGCGTGGTTACGTCGTTAACTAAAAGTAACATAAACATGTTTTTGTGGAAGAACCTGTCAAGTGTACAAAGGCACAACAACCTCAAGGTTTTGGATGAAAGTAGAAAAAGGAGGAAGCAATAGTGTGTCAGCAAGTGTTTGTGACACTGTAACAGTAGGTGGATGTGGAAAAACAACATGAGTTGAGGCACACACGTAGACACACACACACACACACGTAGACACACACAAACACACACGTACACACTGTAGTGTTGTCACTCACTGAGTCAAGACCAACAGTGTGCTCTGAAGTCCTTTCCTCTCAACGTGCCTGCGTTATCTCACAGCTACAGTTGTGGCTTCAATGGCGGTGAGACATCCTGACTTGGAAAGTGAGACTCCATATCTTGAGCAACCCCACAAGCCATAAACCACAGGCAGCAGCTTCTGCAGCCCAGCTTGCTGTGACTTCAAACACTAACAAGCTGGAATAACATTTTGCTTGGGGTGGCTTCCCTTGACGGCTCCCAGCTGCTGGCAAGCTGATGGAAGGAAGACAAGATTTATTACAGGCCTTGTCGCATTTGGATAAAACCTAACCACATCATATAGAAACTGTGGGATCACAGAATGTGTCATTACTGCTTTTTTTCTCTTTAGATCAGCGCGAGATCCGGGGTGGAAATCAATCCCTTGGAAAATCAATTTCCATGTCTGAGTTTGCGTGCTGTTGTCACTGGTTCTTGAAAGCTGTGTGTGGAATTAAATTGACATTTGAGGTTGATAGTGAATTGCTTTAAAAACCTGGTTCAATTTAAATAATACTATAAAGACAGAATGAAATGCTTTACCATCAGCATTAAAAACTGAAGAAGAAGAAGAAGAAGAAGAAGAAGAAGAAGAAGAAGAAGAAGAAGAAGAAGAAGAAGAAGAAGAAGAAGAAGAAGAAGAAGAAGAAGAAGAAGAAGAAGAAGAAGAAGAAAAGAGTTGAATCTCCACATTGTTAGATAAACTTCCATCCTACGTAGTTTCCACTCTCATGATTTGTTAAGATCTGTTTTACACGTGCTATTTCATAACAGGAAATGTGAGGTGATGACAAATCTACGGTCTGACCCAAAAACACCCTCTCTGTGGGACTACAGGATTAGAGATGCGATGACAAAGTGCAGATATGTGGGAGTCTGGATTTGAAAAATGTATACACATTGGCTCGAGGACATCGGTGAATTGTCTCTGCTGAATCACCCTCTTAGGAATGAATGTTAAATACACAAAAAGGATACTTAGCTTAACTCAACACGTCTGAACAGATGCTGTCACAGTTCACAGCGTTACTTCATACCTGTAAGACAAAGAAGTGAAGACACAAGTGAGCAATGCAGTTTCAGCACAGAAAAACAAGAAGTGGGTTGAAAGTATATGAGGAGCTTTTCAGTTACAAGAGAAGCTCCTGAGCTGTCAACACCGCTGTTGAAAGGTCAAGTAGTGTGTGTGTGTGTGTGTGTGTGTGTGTGTGTGTGTGTGTGTGTGTGTGTGTGTGTGTGTGTGTGTGTGTGTGTGTGTGTGTGTGTGTGTGTGTGCGTGTGTGTGTGTATACTGAGTGCATATGGTGGGACATCAGTTTCACTCAGCTGCAAACACTCTAGCAATCTATCACAGATGCACCAACAGACAAGCGTCTCAGGGCTGGGAGATGATTTGACACTCTAACCCTACCTCCATGTTGCTTTTCTACACGTAATCGGTTTTACCTTCTCTCACCCCGACTTCAATGTATAATTCAATACAGAAGTGGATCAAATTACATTAGAGGCCATAGCTGCACATGTCTAAGTTTAAACAGCATGCTGGCTTCTTTCGATTTTAATGAATTATAATTGGACGTTTTGTTTAAAACATAACAACAGGAGTTGATTGTTGCAGGACACGGGCTGTTTATCCTCAGAAATGGAGATGAGAAGACGCGAGGACCACCCACCTCGAGTTGAATATGAGGCAGTCAGACTGTGGCCGCAGAGCAACGAGCCCTCTCTAACCAGATAAATCTCTGCTTTCATGAACCACATGAGAAGGGTTTACATCTGCAGAACATTTCAGACTTAGTGCAACTTACAATTTAAACATCAGAGAGCTGTGAAGTGGTGGAAATTAGGGATTTGGGTCTGTGTGATGGAAAGTTGTGCGGTTACACAAAACAGGATGAGTGAAGGACTGTTATTCATCTGAGCTGGGTGGATTTAACAGGACACCTGTCTTTCTCAGCTGTCTGTCTGTCTGTCTGTCTGTCTGTCTGTCCGTTCAAATTAGCCATAACTTGAAGAATTTCATGTATTAACTACATCTATATGAGAGTGAAGGAATTGTATACTGATATACTTATTGTTATATTTTACAGTTAATGTTACTTATCATCTGATGTGCATAAACTACCGGTACGGTTAATATTTTGAGCTCCACAACAGTTTTAATGCGTTATGTATATATATATATATATATATCAAATATCAAAGAAATATCAAAGAGGCTTGTCCATTTCTTAAAAAAAAAAAAGACAAATATATAGCTTTACTTTGAAGAAGTTCATTGGTTGTAAGGAAGAAAACATCTATCTGGGAACAAGCCTACTCAAGCGACTCTTGGGGGGGGGGGGTCAGTGGGGCCGTGTCCCCCCCTCTCCTGGCCAACCCTTGGCGGCGCCACTACATACAGGCTAAATGAAGTAAAGAAACAGAAGTTGGTGTTGTTGTTGTTTTGGTTTTGGTTTTTTTCTTTCCACATTATTTTGATTCATAACTACGAGTCAAGCTGCATTGCACTAAAAATAACAAAGGAGCAGAAGCAGCGCTCGCGGTTCTGTGATTGTATTGATTTTGATAGCTGGCCCTAGTGTTTGTGTGGCTTGGGGCGTATTTTATCGAGAGCAGTAAAATAACAAAGGAGATGGGCTGGAAGTTCTCTATGTATACCAATCAGAATTTATAAATTGCTCCATTACCTTTATTTCCCTTGGTTACTCTGGGAACATTAGCAATTATTCTCTCATGGGCTTGGCTCATAAAACTAATAATCTGGTGATTTAGTGCCTCGTGGCACGGTGCACCCAGTCTAGCCCACTCTAATCCATTCATCTTGCCACCTATTAGTTTTATTTTGGAGGGACAAATTGCTTTCCAAGAGAAAATGGGTCAATAGGTGTCCTCTATTAGAAATTGCTAACAATGTAACTGTTTTTTTCTTCTGTGCATATGTGTTTGGTAGAGTGGCGCAGGCTGATTATCATTCTATTTGCATACCGGGAGGTTGCCTCAATTATCTTTCTTGGGCTGCATGACAAATTGCAAATAGCCAAGGTTATATATGCAATACTTAATTTATTCTGTATTTTTCTTCTGTTTCGTCTGTGTGTGTGTGTGTGTGTGTGTGTGTGTGTGTGTGTGTGTGTGTGTGTGTGTGTGTGTGTGTGTGTGCATCTGTAAGTGAACATCTACGTGTGATGCACAATGAAGTCAACATTTTTCTATTTCTTTTTTTCTTTCTTCTATCGGTGTGTGATCATGGAGATGGATGTCAGGGCCGGTGAGCCGAGAGGACTTCTGCTGCATGGTGGCTCCATCCCACTGTTCCATTAGTGGCTCCCCAGGGAGAGAAAGACCTGGAATCTGGAGAGACAGACCCAGATTAGCTCATAAATCACCGCCCTGGGGAGCAAAGCAAAACCGTGACATCATCACTCTGAGACCTTCTGTCCTGTGATCCGGCTGACGGTGCAGTCCAACAACAGTCACATTCAGTTGGCTGCAGACTGTGTTACAACACATTCCTCACAAAACTGTCCTTGTTAGTTAGCATCTGTATCACTTTTTTAAATGTGTCATTTCCGTGACTTAATCTGTTTTGTCTATGAAGCAGCAAAGTTTATTTTTATTTTTCCATGTAGAAATGAACCAGCCATACATTCCAGTGTGTTTTAAAACCATTAACTACTCCCTGGTTGTGATTGATAGTTTCACACAAGCATACATTCTCATGCTGTCGTAGTCCTGCAGTGTTTCTGCTGCTACGCGGTGGCTGCCGCTGGCTGTGAAGTAGCTGTTTGTGAGGCCCAGTGTGTAGTCGGGTCTGTAATAAGGCCAGTGGATCCCTCCCTCCCTCCCACATACACACACTCAGAGGTCTGTGGTCACACAGCTGGCCCCGTCTGGCCAACCACTCCAACCTCACCACTTCCCCTCTCTGGGTGGGATGACAGGCGCAGGGAGCAGGGAGAGAAGAAGGAAAAGGGGGATGGCTTCGCATTGGTTGCTCCCCAGATGTGGCCTGTCTGTCTGTCTGGTTGGAATGTGCTGTACATACAGTAGACGGATAGAGAGGCATTTAGACAAACAGGGAGGGTGTGTTTATGTATCCTAAAATGAACCTCTCACAGTCACATGGCACCTTTGTGGCCCCTGGACCACAGAGGGCCTGTCCCACGTCAGCTGGTCGGTTCTCCTCCTGTCAGCTGTAATACAGATGTTTATCCAAAGTGAGGCATGCTGTCCACTAATATCACTATCACTGCACACAGTGTGCAGCTGACAGTGAAAACAAATGCTATGGGGTGAACATTTTGGACTAAATGGAAGTTGACAGTTTTAATTCCGGTTCCTTTGGGGACTCACTTTAACTGGCTGAGAGGAGCCGTCTCCCACAGTACACTCCGGTCCCGCTTTGTTAGTCCATGAAGGGTGGAGGGGATGCATTTGTCGCATGAGGGGAGTCATCACGGTCCCCCGGCGGCCGGCCTCTGTCCCCAACAGGCTCTGCTGATGTAATCTGCCAGACGAAAACTTACATTTACACAGGATCCACAGATGAGATAAGAGGCCCCAAGGCTGCCTTATCTGCTGCTATCAGAGGAGAGGAGCCGAGCCAACTTTCCTTCTCCTTCTCCCCCTGCGTCCTACAGCCCTGTTGCTCTGTCAGACTGCAGCAGATTTGTGTAATGACATCAGAGGGAGACTGAGGCCTGGCGACAGTGGCCCAAAGGCGCCCGAATCGTAAACCTAATTGGTGGCTGTAGCAAGTTAACTACATAGCAAATTTCCACATTCTCCCTACACTGCGTTAGTATTTGAACGGCTGTGAGCTGGGAATAGTGATTTGTATCATTTGTAAGCAGCTTCTGTGTATATATGTGAAGGTGTTGCATGTTATGCAGAGGTGTTTAAACAGATTATTTGAGCATTTCAGAACAAACATATTGCTATACCTTTTATTTCTTTATTGGTATAATCAGCCTTTACTCAGCTTGCTGCATGCTTAACTTTGCCTTGTAGTGAGGATAAGGTAACATGGGGAAAGGTAACTACGACATAATGAGAAAAACGATGTGCCCGTTTATGAAGGATCTTTGGCTTATTTGCCTAAGGAGCCATTATAATGATGTTTAGGCTGCCTTGGTTACACAGCCATAGTCATTGCACGCAACCACAGTACCTCTGCCGGAGGCACCCACTACGCCACCACATTCAAAAATACTGTGTTTGGCCCAGCCAATCGGCTGGCTCCACAGCCCAGGGTTAAGCGGCTTCCCGACCTCAAAGCAAGGGGTCAGTGTGGAGGAAAAACATCACACAAGAGCCACAATTGCAGCCCTCAAACATGAAAAGTCTCTTTTTATTTTTGACAGGCTTCCCACTTTTAATAGCCGGGTCTGCGTGCTGCATAAACAAACAGTGAGGCTTGGTCTGCGCAGGCAGCCAACAGTAGTGGCTTTGGTGGTGAGCTGGATTACAGGCTACGATGGAGCTGTGGTTTAGATGGCACACACATAGCTCCACTCAGACTCTGTGACAGTCAATCGAGCTCTCCCACTTTCTAACAGCTCAGTGGTGACTGCAACATTTCCAGATGTCAGAGCTGTGGCTTCTACAGGAGCCAATCCACACTGTAGGCTCAGTTAGGTGTAAAATATTTCCTGCCTCTGCTGTTTAATATAAACTCAGTTGACTTTATTTCTTTAGGCACTTGATAGGCTGTTGTGTATGTATATATGTTTAAATCCTACACCTCGGAGTAGTCGGAGTCGATATATTATGAATCTTAAAAGAAAGCAGCCTCTGTTTTTCAGTAAGTCAGCTTCTAAGAGGATTTGTAAGTCAGGAGTTCCCTTTATATAAAAAAAGTTACATCTAATCCCTCTCGTCACACACAGCTCCTCTGTGTGTTTATGTTTGCGCTGCTGCTCTGATGAATCTGTCTGTTTCCTCCTCCCATTCCTGCTGCAGCGCCTCCTCTTTCCAGCACTGCTAATGACAGTAAGTTTAATTAGTGCCAGCAGATCCCCCCACTAACTGTAACTTCATTAACCACTGTCAACAGGCCAAGCAACGTTACACATAAACAAAGCTCATTATGACTCTGCCCTATCTTTGTCTCCTCCCTGCTCCAGAATCCCACACTATTTATCTCTATCTCTCTACATATACATACTGTATATAAATCTCACACCATAATGAGGGTCCTCCAGTTTGGATGGATGGGAAACTGTAATGTCATTTTTCACTCCCTGCACAGACTGTGAAGCAGCAAAAGCCAGGCTTTTGTTTTAGTTTCCCATTAAAACGTGGAAACAGCTGTGATTCTGGTGTATGTTTCGTGTGGAAAATCCAGCAATTGGCACTTCTTATCCAAACAGAGAATGTGATGGTTCATATCAAGTGAGTCTAAATCATGAGACAGTAAACTGGAGTCAATCAAGATATTGAATACATGGTGGAACCCATGTGAAATCCATCTCGTATTGATTTATTCTCTGACCCATAAATCTAAAACATATGACTGTTTACTTTACAGCTCACATCAAAATGCATTGATTGACCCCTGCACAATCTTTAGCAACAGGATCAATTTTCCCTCATAAGGATGTGTGCTGTTCAGTGTATGTTTATGCATCCCTAACCGTGGTTCTGGCAATGTGGCAACATTATGCCAGTAAAGCCAACCTTAGCCCACGGAGTAGTGATTTATATACTGCAGAGGGTAAGCTTTTCATGTATTCATTTCCTTTTCCGGAGAGCTGTGTATGTGACATGTAAATGTGATCATTTGTCTGGTCAATTATCTTCCATCCCTACTCTATTTGGCTGCCATTGTGCAGTGTATCAGCGCTGTTTTGGCTGCGGATTGAGAGATAACCCCAAGCCTTGTTAGATTCCTGACATGCGCGGCTTGTCAGTCTGTGGTTCTGAAACCTCTGTAATCAAAAAATCTCTTGGAGCGAGCCAGTGGATTCTGCAGGGGTGAGCGTCATCAAAGCCTTTCATGTTCCCCGGTTAAAGGGAGAGAGAGAGAGAGGGATGGGGAGAAAGCTTTAGCAGGTACACTGTGCTCTTTGTTTACCCTTTCTCTTACCAATCTGTTGCACAGATGGCCAACAATTATTTCTCTGTGTGCGCATTGCTGCTGGCGAGCCACCAGCTTTTCAGAGATTGGTGTAATCCTTTATTATTTATGATTGTCTGGGATTTTTGGATCAAGATTGAACACAATCTGTTGAATAACTGAGAGGAGCGGGAGGCAGCAGAGTGGAATGAAATGCAAACAAAGAGAGTGGGAATGGAGAAGTCAGGGCATCCATAATGAAGATGTGATGCTCACTGTTAGTAGAACTGCTCCTGAATCCAGCACACTTTAATCCCATTAACACTGACTAAATATACCATTTGTTTTAAGCTTGCCAGTGGTGGTGTTTATGCTAATAGCCTGGTCGCTCTAGGCGATTTCAGAAGACTTTTGGAGGGCACTGGCTAATAATTAGTTTTAATAAGGAAGTCAATTTCTATCCTCATTTGAAATAAAAAATAAGAGGATTAGCCTCTCATAGGAGAGGCATTAATGTGTTGATTCACTCTCACGTTCTCTCTCAGGGCTGCTGTCTCCGTAATTCCTTGTTTAGGGAACAAGAATACACTGATAGCAATATTCTGGGGACCATATAGAACATTACATTACAGAACACACCTAAAGGAGCAATAACTCCGATCATATGTGAGTCATTTACTGATTTCCAAACTACTTACTGATATGAAGGCTGCTGGATGGTGAACCGTGGTGGAACATAACTAAGTACACATTTGAAGTACTTTACTTGAATATTTCAGTGTTATACTACTTTGTACTCCACTGCATTTGTGTGTCAGCTGTAGATGCTTTGCCGATTAAGATTTGACATACTAACCAAATGATTAGTTTATAAGATACGATGCACTGCTACAGTTAGGGTTAGGGTTAGGCTATTTACCCTATGAATCTTATCTCTTAAATAAACCAACTGCAACAGGACAATGCTTTAAGTGCATTGTGCTGATAATACTGACAACCTTTATTTCAGGACTTTTACATATAATGGAGTATTTTTCAATGTAGTACTGACACTTTTACAGGAAGGAGAATTGTGATCTTTCTTTTAAGGAAAAGTACCAAAACACAGAAATGTAAAAATACATTACAAGTAAATGTCCTGCATTGAAAATCCTCCTGATTACACGTACAGAAGTGTTATCAACTAAATGTAAGTATGCAAGTAAAAGTACTTGTTCTGCAGTTCTTAAGGAGGTTATGTTTTCGGTTCGGTGTGTTGGTTTGTTTGTCTGTTTGTCAGGAAGACAACGGGAAAACACCTGGTAGTAAAACTTTGGTAGTTTCCGGTGTTTCCCAACCCAGGGTTCGGGTACCTTGAAAGGGTCACTCTGAGATCAATCTGAGAACTCTTGAGATGACTAATGGAAGAGAAAAAACAAGATGATTTGTAGCGAATAGTTAGGTAATATTAGACCATTTTAATTTATTATCAAACTATTATTTGCATGAAACTATGTGGGACGTTTAGAGGGGAATTCTCTTTGTGGTTTACCTCCTAACATCTCACAAGACATCTGAATCATTGGGGCCCCAACTACACATTGCTTTTATTGTAAAGACTCGCAAGCCAACAATACATTTTATTATTATTATTATTATTATTCACCCAATGTTTTTATGTTAACTTTTAATCTATAAAGTAACTACTAACTCGACTCGTCAAATAAATGCAGTGCAGTAAAAATATTTGCCTCTGAAATGTAGAGGGGTCGTGGTATAAAGTAGGATAAAATGCATAGACTTCCAAAACTGTATTGTAGGTGTACTTAGTAGCTTTTCACCACTGCTTAAGTAAAGGATCTGAATAGTTTCTCCACCGCTGATGGTGAAGTGATGTGTTGATATACTCTTCAGTATGTAGGTGCTTCTTCTCTGACCTGTCCTGTACAGCAGAGCTCATCATCGTGGCCGACTGCTGGCCTCATGAGCAGGGGTTCCAGCTGGAGGAGCTCTCTGATCTGCTGTCAGACGGGCAGCAGGCTCACTCTCCGCTGCCCTGATAACTTCCTCAGCTCTCTATTATTCTTCTCTACCCACTCAAGCTTTTTTCCCCTCCCCATCCCCATCCTCTTGCTCTGTCTCTCTTTTTCAACTTAATAATGGAATCAAGTACCCCTTCACAGCTAGCAGCAACGCTGGCTGCTGGTGAAGGAATCATTTTCAGCGAGCATGTGTCAGTCAGCAGGTATAGGAGCACTTGTGGAGTCAATTTGGCATGGAGAAGTGCAGCTATATTACTGTGTGCCAGGGAATATGAAATGCTCCTCAGTGAGGCAGAAGTGGTGAAATGCAGAATATGAGGAGAGAAGCTTGCGGTCTCATGAGGAGATTTCTTGAGATACTACACAGCTCACATTGTATTATGAAGCTTTAAAGAGCTCTGCTTAACATTCTGTGATAAATTCATCTTGACCTCTATAAAGTTGCTTCTTCACATTACTCACTTTTCTTTTTTTCCCACGCGGTTACATCTCTGTTTGATGTAAGTGAATATAATGTTCACCCTCATCCTCATGAGACACAAGCCAAACAATTCACAGGCTCTGACCTCGGTAGCAATTGCACTTTTCTTGCATGGGCTGTTCCCTTGACAACATATTTCCTTTCGAGACAGTCATTTGAAGTCATTCCCATGCCATGTGAACGTAATCATGGGCCCTAACTGAATTCAGGCCTAAAGAATCTTTTTAATCACGTTACCCATTTAGCAAACTGGATTATAGTAACACACTCTTTGTTGAGCAGCTCAGGGTCTTCTCAATCATCTGGTACCTCTTGATCCTCCGATCAGTTTAATGTTGAATCTTTTCATAGCGTTTGTGTCCAGAAAGACACTGCCGTCAGGGAATAATTAAATGCACATTCTATCTGTGAGCCTGTAATTAGCTGTAATCTGCAGTTTGTTGTCGAAATAGAAATGATACAGCTTTGCATTTCTGTTGAACAAGCGCTCTCACTACAGACATTCTGATGGTTGATTATGCAGTGTGATGGGTGTGAGTGAAATATGAAGTTTAGGAGGGCTACTGTGTGCCACCGTCACCTCTGAAAGTATGCTGCTGAATTTAAGTGGATAAAAATACAACTGGCAGGCCTCCAGCTCTGCTGTGTGTGATGGGCACAGAGCAATAACAACATAGCAAGACAACAACTCTGTGTAAAAGGATGAGGCGGTATGAGGAAGACGAAGGTGTTTATGCATCAGCAGCGTGAGTCCTGCTGCTTCAGCACTGAGACGTGTTACAGATTAAACACAGAGCAGAGCGTCTGAGTTTTAGTTTCACTGTGTATCCGCATATTTCTTTACCTGTATGAATACACTGATTTATATTCTTAATTGGTTCAAGACAGTTTTATTATCACCCGGGGCCTTTTTGTAACCGTCATGTCAACGTGCTGGATGTTAACAATGCTCTGCACTTTACATCATTACTCTGGTATGTTTGGTATGTGTGTTAGCATGTTATAGCGCTGACTGAGGTGTGCGTCCCACAAACCAAATGATGTTTTCTTTGAATACATTTGAATGTGAAAGAATTCACTCCAAAAGTATAGCGTGCATCATATAGAGCCACAGAGGAGAAGAGTATTGGGAAATATAATATAGACTCTACAATGTGTCTAGTTTCAGTGTATTATAATCTGACTGGCAGAATGTAATTAACGTTGAAATGTAGCAGTGGCTTGCAATAGGAACATGGAATATGTTTTGCAAAGAAAAAAACTTCCAACTATGAAATAGTTTTGGCACATTTTTGAGACATAAGACCTTTTTCTGCTATGGAAAGAAATTGGCGTGAAGCTAATCCCCCAGGACAGAATTAAATGAAATATTTCTGAAAAAAATGAGGAAAAGTGGATTATATACATCAAACAAGTTGCCCCCTTTTTGTTTCCAGAAATGAAAACCAAAGTATAGTAAAATACTTTAAAACACTTAAATACATTAACCTTTTTACCTACTTGATCTTAAGGAGAAAATCACACACGCGTAAAGCAAACTCTGTCATGTACAGTTTTATGTGTTGTTATTACTGTATGTACTTGTGTTTATCAGTCAGGGATGGTTGATAACAGAAAATATTAATTTCAGAGAAGCAACTAGCTCTATGTTCTCTTTAGCTGAAGCATAAATACAGCTTCGGATTCCTGCCAAAGACCTCATCTTTTTGTGTTGAGACGCTCTTCATGTCTGCATTTCTCTCCTTTGATAAGGACTTTCATCCTGTTTTCATTGATTACAGCCTGATGAGTCATCCTGATAACACAGTACAGGCAATTCATCACTCCACTACACACTGTAGGCCCTTTGTTCATGGAATGTGTGTGTGTGTGTGTGTGTGTGTGTGTGTGTGTGTGTGTGTGTGTGTGTGTGTGTGTGTGTGTGTGTGTGTGTGTGTGTGTGTGTGTGTGTGTACGTGTCTGTGTGTCTGTGTATTTGTGAATTTCTGCCTCCTGCCTGCGAATGACGTGGCTGCGATACACAGCATGTGTGTGTTTGTTTGTCAATGTGCAGTATGTCTGTGTGCGTCTCCATGTAAACAGCAGGCCAGTACCCTGAAGTCTAAGTCACTGCAATATACAAACCCAGCCTTTGCACTAACAGGGACCTCATTTTCTGCTTCATGAACAGGAAAGTGAGCCTGCACGAGAGAGAAAAATGACCAAGTGGTTTATTAACTGCAAGTCACATTAATGAGCCAACACTGTATAATCTCCAAATACATCCAATATAGGTTGATGATATGAATCATAATAGTTCCACCATATCGTTGATCCTTGCCTTGTTCTGCGGCTGCAAAACTATGATTTCAAACAGTACAAATACTATTTTCTTCACAGAAATGCATGCAGCCTGTGACCGTAGCTTTGGAGAATAAGCCCCGCAGTAATTGTTATGTGGAAGACGCAACATATTTGCTCACTAGATATATCTGAGCTATATGAAAAGTGAGTTGCTCTTCAGTTCAAAGTGGAAGGAGTGAGGACAATCCCTGCTCTGTCAAGAATTAGAGCCACCTCTGCAAATAGGCCAGTGTGTAATGCCTGAGGGTGGGAGTTTCACTGAGGCTGGGGTTTCCGTGTAAATAAACAGTGTGGGGGTCTCAGTGGGCGGAGGCCCCCCTTCCCTGGGGTTTGGCCCGGCCTTTTGTTGCCTTTAATCCAAGCACTCTCTATTGAAAAGCATGAGGGGGTGCCTGACTGAGATTAGCCTGCCAGCTCTTGTGTGTGCTTGAGTTTCTCACAGACTGCCTCCATACTTTTGGAAATAACACAGTTATCCCACATCCTCAAGGTGGCTGACAAGAATGACAAGTAGGACCACTGCTGGGCAATCTCAGACCTTAACATGACAAAATGACCTTAGCATTCCCAAAAAGCTACCACTATAGTAGTGTGAAAAATGTCTGGTTGTTTTGCAATTTAGTCACTTCATACAGGCCACAGTTCTATCATTAATTTAAATTTGCTTTATAATGACTATAATTCAATTCTGTTTTGTATAAGACGACATGCAATACATGTGTGAAGACTACACATAACTTGCTTTGAAAGTGTTATACATTAGAAGACTGGAGATAATATAATTAGGCCGCTATATTTATGCATCTGGATGTTGTTTTTCCTCATTTCACATGGCTTGCACAGCCAAGAACTAACATAACACTGATTTAAGTAGCTTCTTTAAAAAACAAGGAGACAAGTGTCCTATTGTTGGTGTTTGAATTTAAAAGCACTACAACCATGCATACAGCATAGCATTAATATTACACTGCAGGTTTAATGTTAGAACAGGTTCGATTGGCCTTTGTGATCAAAGATAAACAAAAACCTTTTGTCAGCTCGTTACATAGGCCCACATGTAAAGGAAAACTACAGGTTGTAATGTTACAACTGTTTGCATGCTTCCTTTCTTCCTTTGTTTAATGTAGGCTCTCATTACCACGTGGTGGTAACAGATTGTTTGAACTGGAGAGAAAAGCCATTCGAAGCTAATTAAGCAGCCATTCCCGGCTCTATTCACAGGCAGAGGACCGAGGAGCACAGGCATTTGTCAGCGCTTGACCCCGCGTGGTATTGATTGACAACGCTGCTCCGTGAATGACAGGCTCGACGCTGCTGGGCCAATGGGAAGCGGGCGAGTAAGTGCACCGCGCTGCCATTGGACGAGAGGCCTTAAAGCCGCAGAGGAGTCCCACGTGGGGGCAGGGTTGAACCTTCAAAACAAGGCGTAGAGGCAGCGTTCAGACATGGCTGATGTTCATATCAGACAAAGGCAATCATATCTCCTCTCCCTGCAGTGCAACTATTAAACACATGCTGATAGGTTGGCGCACGGATGTGTTGTGCAAGAATCACGTGATATTTAAGGCTAAAAATGTATGTCGAGAGGTTTTAATTTGGTGGACATCGTCGATCGATTGGTCATTAGTGTGTCCTTCACGTTGTATATGTGTTGGGGGGAGTTTAGTCCGCACATTTCTGATTTTGTCTGCTACTTTGGCAGTTTCACAGTAACATCGCTTCACATTTTAAAACCATGTTTTACAAACAAGCTCCCATCTCCCCTCCCTTTTCCTTGTATGGGGATAACAATTCAAGAATGCTTGTTGCACCGCACACATCCCTCCCCGTCCCGCCGGTGGTGGTCTCACCCAAATATTCATCAACTTTATTTGGGCGGTAAAAAATAAAACACTCTAATGAAGCGCGGATGTGGAATTTGTGCTGTCTCTGTCAAATTTCAATATCATCGCCGGCACATCAATGCCTGCTGTTGTTGTTGTACATGGTGGGACGGACGGATGATGCCTTGTGGATCCGCGGGATGATGTCATGTATCGTTGCACCCCACGTGGGGGCCGTCGCTCTCCGATAGGCAGATGTGGCCGTATTCCTTCCGAGTAATCCGATTGGACAGATAGGCGCTTTCACGGCAGTTCAGCCCTGCTGCCTGTGTGTGGCAACCGGGGTAAACTGGACAACTGGGGGAAATGCGAGATTGTGGAGAGTACCATGTTACGCTTTTAAAGAATCTCCAACCTCTTCGAGTCGGAAGACAGATTTTGGAAGCATATATTTTTTTCTTTTTGGGATTAACCAGCCACAAAAGGCGCACATTTCTCGGAGGTTCGCGGCTGAGAATAAAGTAGTTTAATCGAGCCCGACCGCACCACATTTTCTCCCAACTGCTCCCCCAGTCTGGCTGGGTGCGCTCCGGAGAGAGAGGATGCTTGTCGAGATCCGCGTCCACCACGCTTACATTAGGAGGGATTAAGCGCATGAATTATAGCCTTCTCTGTTTTTTCTTCAGGAACAAAAGTCGGACGGTTAAAACGCACGCACGGGTATGTATTTACCAGAGCTGTTGATTTTCTTTTTCAGTTTTTTTTGGGCGTACGCTCAACAGCGCACCGTTTCCATCGCTTTCCGCGGAGTCAAACAGTAGGTAAAAGCCAGCTGCTGTCGGTCGTGGCCTGCCTGGAGACGTCCTACAGCGGGGTTTTGTTCATTCGACGAACATCAGTCAAGATGAGAGTCTCAAACAAACGAATTTGATGCAAGCATTTCAATTTGACGGCGAAAAAAAAGTAGCGTCTTTATTTGGTCTATTTGTGTTTGCAGCAGTTTAAATGGTAAATTAAGATTTTATTTTATTTTTTGTATAGCGAGTGTATCGCTGACCACTGACCGAAAAAGGTAACCAAGAAGACCGAAGCGCAGGACTAGTGCTTCTTTTTGACCTGGCTCTGCAATAACTGGAACTAGTTTGGTGTTATGATTACTTATTAGCAAAACGTGCACTGTATTGTGTTTTTTTTTGTTTCGTCTAAAGATTAAACCGTGTCATTTTTCAACACAGGATTTTCACGACCTCCCCTGCCCCCCACCCCTGCCTGCTGAGACCGGTGTGGCTGTGAGCACATTTCAACCATTTTGCCAAAGGACCTGCACACTGGAGAGATAAACAAAGGATACATTTCAAGATGTATCCACAAGGCCGACATCCGGTAAGAAGCGCTTCCTCTATACTTACTACAGTTTACATATTTACCTGACAACACTGATGTTGACATGGTTCCTGACTGCTGCTGGTTCCCCCTGAAATCTGCCCTGCAAAGCGTTTTCCACCCTTAATGCAGCCCATCAAATCTATATGGTTATATCACAATGCATTTATGCTACACCAGAATATGCACTTAGTGGTAAATGGATGCAGATGGTTTGCATGCCTGGAGATATTTACTCAGCCATACACTAACATATGACTGCTGAATATGGGGACAGGTGGTGGCTTTAGTTCTCTTCTTTTTTCTTTTTTTTTTGATCAGATTTCATTTTCAGTGTGAAAGCCTATTCATGTTGTGTTAGCTTCTGGAGGTGTGAAGTAGACCCACCTCTCTGGTGTGGTAATGTCTTACTTACTGCACAGGAGATATTATCTTGAAAGTAGTCTAATGTGGAAACTATTCTTCTCCCTTCAGCAGCACAATGAAAGGTAATAATGACTAAAACTTTCTCCTGTGACTGGACTGATGTGATTTTTACAACCTTTCTTTCAGGCTCCACATCAGCCCGGTCAGCCTGGCTTCAAATTCACTGTAGCAGAGTCTTGTGACAGGATTAAAGATGAATTTCAGTTCCTGCAAGCCCAGTATCACAGGTAATGATTCCAGATGATACCACCAAAGTACGACGGTGTCAACATTGACTTTTTATAAAAAACTAAAGGTTAAGGCTAATATTTGGTTGTTGAATGAAATGTGCATGAATGAAAAGAATTGTCCTTACCAACTGTCAAGAGGTTAAGTGTGAGTGAGTTATTGAAGTGATAGAGATGCCTGAAATTGACACCTTGTCTTCTATTTTAGTCTTAAGGTGGAGTATGACAAACTGGCCAATGAGAAGACAGAGATGCAGCGCCACTATGTCATGGTAAGATTATGTTACAAAAGGGAGCAATTATGGTTCCAAATTGCAAGGCTTGTTGAAGATCTAGTTGAGGTGGAGCGAGACAGGCTATTGTGATCACCTGCGTGGTGGTTAGGGCGGGTTGAGTGTCAGGTACAGGCCTGTGAAAGGCCCCAGGGGGGTTTGATGTAGCTGGTTGTTACGGAGGAGCTCTTCCTGACAGCCGAGGCTCCATTATAGCGCGCCCCTGATCTCCAAGGGTCGGCTGCAGCGTTGCCCTCTGTGTGTGCTGATCTGATTATTCTCCTAGGAGACTCCACGCTCAGACATATGCATGGCCATAAATTAGGTGTGAGCTGATGGTAGAGGGCCAGAGCAGTGTGTGGGAAAATGCACCACGGCAAACAAAATGGAGGACGGGGAACCTGCTGCAGTTTATTTTGCACCAAGTCAACCTTGGTTTCAGTGTAATCCTAAATTATTAGCTTTTGTTTTAGCAGCCCTTTAGAAAAACATAGGCATGCTTATGACGCAGGAATTTAGCTCAGACATGACGCGATCAGGAGCTTCTTCTGTGGCAGTGTTCTCTGTTGTCCCAGGTAAACACACCGGGGATGACTTAAACCAATACATGCAGGCTTAAGTTAAACATTCTTTTCACAGGAAAACAACATGTCAGCCTGACAGGGAGGAGGTTAGGTAAACATGTAGGGAAGTATCCCACAGCCAGCACTGGGTGTCAGGTTACGCTACGGCTGTGGGGCTCTGATCTCAGACAGAATGGCTCTCTTGTTTGAGAGTAATTTTCGAAGAAGCTAATGGACTGAATAATGCATTGGCCTCATCAAATAGACGCTGACTGGAAAGCCATTTCTGCCCTGGCTGCCACTTGTGGGCTCCACGGATTACATTTCAGCCAGACGGACTGACCTGGCTTGAAATATCAAGAGTGTTGAGCAATTGCGTTACGCTAAGTAAATAGACATCCTGGAGATCTGAGGGCTTAAGATGGTGATCAATAAATCTAACCCTTTCTTCTCTGTGGTCGCAATATAAACAACAAAATATCGATTTATTGGCTATTCACTGTTAGCTGCTCTAAGAAGTCCTTTTTTGTCTGCTCTAAGTTTATCACGTTCACCAGCCGAAGCTGGATTGGTTTCAATCATAATGTTCAAAACCATTTGATGCTGTAATTTAGTGTTGCGATCAATTATACTATTGATTTGTGGTTTGTAATTGCATAAATATATTAAATGTTGGCGCAGCATGAGTGTAAATGTGACTTTTTTTACTTCCATTAGTGACAATGAACTCTTTGTTGTTGTTTCAGTATTACGAGATGTCCTACGGGCTGAACATAGAAATGCACAAACAGGTATGTACCATCATGTTCCTCATATTTTTCAGCTCAGTGGTTTTCCACGGTATCAGGGGATGTCACACCCTGGAGGAGCTGCTCATAGGCTGTGAACTGAGCTGACTGAGCATTGCTAATAGGCTGTAAACAGACTGATCTACTGCAGGCAAACAAGGCAATACAATTGGAAACTTGTACCACCCCTTGTACAATTATTGTGGCCCTTTTTTAAAAATGTGCTAGTGGTGTAAAGCCTGGATTTGTCTCCGTCTTTTGATAAGATTAAAGGTAGACTTTGGCAAGCTAGGCCTTTTGACTTAATGATTAAAGAGAGAGAGAGGATTGCTGATGGGTCAGTATTTCTTTTTAAATGGACAGTAATTACAAGAGAGGGGCAAAAGTCCTTTTAGTCACTTATTGTGTCCTTATCTTCATCAAAAGATCCTATCTCGTATGGCTCCACAGATCAGTCACAGTGATGCTTGTAGAGATAAAAATGGTATGAATGAGTAATCTGGAGATTCCTCTGCATGCTGCTTTTAAACCAGTGAGGCTGTCCACTCTGCTGCGACAGCCGCCTGGTTAATGATGGCGTTGGGGGCATGGCGGAATGGTGAGGTAGGGTGATCCATCAGTGTCTGGGCCGTGTGTCACACTGCCACATGTCTGTCAGGGCTCGGGCCGCTCTGATAGCTTCTGTCAGGCACTTATCGCCAACCAGAGGAAAGAGGAGGGGGATGGGAGCCGGAGACAAGTTGGAGAATAGAGCTGGGGGAGGGGCAACAGCCCTGCTCTGTGTAAACAGGTTAATCGACTGATCCATTTTAGCGCCTGACTTTTATCAGGAACCTCAACAGAGCTGATGGAAGCGCTTGAATAATTCATCAGTGGGGCCCTAACCTGCTGAACGGCGTGTTTGTGAGCAAACAGTGTGGGCCCCGTCCATGCAGCTCCCCCAGTTTACAGCTCAGGCACGGGAGGAGGAGAAGATGGGGAGTGGTTAACAGGCAGGGCTGGGATGGATTATTGGATGCACATAGGCATATTATTTTCCTGCCAGGAGATTTATTCCATAGTGAGGAAATCCATTCCTCTTACTGTGCCTTTTTTCATTACCATGCAGGGACATAATTCAGATTTCAGAATGCACACACCGGCACAGCGCAGACTGACTGATGTGGCAGTGTTATCTGATCCCTCTCTATCAGCCGTTACAGTATGTAGATGTAAACGGCTAATTTCTGCTGCGTGATGTCAGTCAGTAATTACCATCATCTGGTGCTTGTTTCCTAGAGCTGTGTGGCGTTTGGGTGTTGGTGAGGCTCAATCAGATTTGGCTGTTACCTGTAGTCGTAACACAGACATGAGGGCACATGGCCATGGGAATCATTTGCTAAGTAGCAAACTATCTGCCATGCCCAGGGCCAAAACAAACTTGTTCAGCCAGCGAACTGTCTGCAGTGTTCATACATAAGAGGCGTGCAGTGAAAAGTGGTGGGAGAAATCGTGGCACTCCAAGCCATCAATGCTCCAATATCCCCAATCTGTCATTTGGGACTGGACTGGAGTGTAATAATTACAGGGTGTGAACTGTTGGCTGTCAGATCCACTTATATAAACAGAAAGTTATTGTATTTTAAGATACGGCATAATGAAGAAAGTTATGGTTTTATGCTGTTTTGGTTACAATAGGTTTATTGTTTTAAAATCACAGCCGTCCTTTACCCAAGATAATCCCCTGACGGACTGCTGCAGCTGACAAGGTTAATCATAGTAATGACTCATGCATCCATTTAGGCAGACTTTTGGCCTTACTCAGATCAATACAAATAACTTCAAATGCCAATTGGAAATTTATTCTGGACTTGCTTCACATTAACAAAGGCTCTGAGGCTTTGTGTAACATCTCAGTTTAGTGGAAACATGTGTCATTTTCTGGCTTAGATGAGCCGAGAGTGAAGTGCTAGTCTAATTTTCTTTCTACTAGAGAAATCAGAAAACGGGCGACGCTGTCATCTTGGACAAATTGGAGGCCCTCTAAATCTGACTAGTCAAGTATTGTTTATAGATGGATCATGTGACCATAGCCACCAGTAGTTTTCCCCTGTATTTAATACTCATCAGTGTCTCGACTCCATTTTCCCACTGCTGATAGCAACAGGCGAATACCTTTCTGCACACCATTGACAAGCCTGCCTGAGAGTGCTCTTAAAGTGGTGCTACACAGGTCCGAGTACCTGTAATTGTGTAGCAGCAGCGCAAAGCTGGCCTCTCAAGGGCCAAGCTGTCATCTACTTAAAGTGACAACAGCCCCATTTTTATCTGCAGGCAGACGAGAAAAAAATCCCAGCACTGCACTGTATCTATTCTGACAGCAGTGGCAAGCTCAGTTGATGCCTTTTCCATGTATTTGCATGTTGTGTTGGGAGAGTGCAGAGGCTGCCAGTTGTTTAGGACATAGTGGATCGGCCACCTCCTGACCTCTCTCAGCCAGCTGTCACCATGACACTAAGCTACAGAGGAATGGACTGTGCGCTCAAGGCCTTTTCACAAATCCTGTCAAATGTTCGACTGCTATTGACATGGCTTATCTCAACAAACATGGATTATACAGGCTCTGTAGCTTTTCAACCATTTCTGAGGGCGTTCTTGAGCTCTTGCTAGAGCGCTTACGACATTGCGTTAATACTAATGCCGATAAAACCTTTATCTAACCCTCTCATTGCTTTATTGGTCGTAGGTCACATTTATTGTTCGTCAGAGGAGGCTGGAGTTCAGTGTCTTTCTTGTATGCAGACAGTAATCAAGTTCTAATCAGTGTTGTCTTATGAACTAGTGTACCTTCTGAACCCAGGCTTTACTCTGTCTCATCTGATATTTCATCTGATATTTCATCTTCAGCTTGTTGTTTGTCCTGCTGGCTTGCCCAGCTAAGTGGCTATCCATGTTGCAGCTTGGGTCAGCAGGTCTCGTTCTGTTGGACATTACTCTCCAATCTCTCTGGCTCTGCTCAGAGGTAATACGTCTAGCTGCCAAAACTGCCTGGCATTTCTGCCATGTGTAATAAATAAGCTGGCGGTCTGCAAAGTACATTGTGTGTGCTGCTCCAAATGAAAAATCAGGAGAAAATCCCTGTGATGTGTTTGTGTTCCGCAGTGGCCTTGGGTTGAACTGCAGCTCATAAATTCCATAGATGATGTAGCTTTGGCACTGTTATTTTTCTGCTCCCAGTGCAGAGCTTGAACCTGAGAGTTTCGTCTCCCATCCCTGGAAGAAGACGGATGCAGAACAAGCCGACTGTGCAGTGCATTTACAGGGGGGGGGGTCTGCACCTCCTCCCATCGCTCTTTTTATCCACCATTCATTTGCTCCGTTCATGTGATCGACAGGCTGAAAATTCAATTTAATGACCTGCCTCCAAGCACGTAATATGATTTTAAAGCCTGTTACGGTCAAGCAGAGGTGCCATTTGCATAATGATCCCAGTAAGATAGGTCTGCAGCCGTTGCCATGGCAGTTGGTAGACAAGCAGAAGAATGGAGGCAGGGCTGTGTGGATGGATGGGAGGTTGGGAGGTTGGGAGGGTGGTGGGCTGGGCGGCTGATTGCAGTGAGAAATGGCCGAGGTTTCAGCGTTGGAAAGGCAGCGCTCTAGCGCACTGCACAGGCCGGAAGTTGTCTTCTAATGGTATTGATCATAGATTTGAGGTGTGTTACTCTCCAGGTCATTATGGTTTGTAATCTTTGCTCAAACATGTCATTACCCTTTTAATGTAAATTGCCTACACTGTCACATGTAAGTAAACAGTGCAGTCTGGTTCGTGGGCTTCACTTCCTTGGGTGTGGTTGTGTGGTTTAACTCTGAGGTTAACTGCAGGACAGCGGAGTTGCAGATGAGGGGAAGCAGGGCAGAGTGAGTGAGGATCCTCTCAACGCAGCAGCACTCTGCCTGCTCATATCCGTTTAGCATGGAGTGCACTCTCAGCACAGCTGTGCTCCATCCCCCTGGGCTCTCCTAATGTTTTAAATATTTCAATATTTCAAATGTCAATATCACGCTGTTTAGAGGATGTTGAGTCAAGCAGTTCTGATTGCCGCAGTAATTGACTTAATCGGTGTAAACATTAAAGGCGGGGTTATGTGAAGTCACTGTCTGTTTCATACTTTACCATCTCATTTTGCTCCTCTTTTGTTTTCCAGACGGAGATTGCCAAACGGCTCAATGCAATTTTAGCTCAAATAATGCCTTTCCTGTCACAAGAGGTGAGTTTTAAATGTTGCTCTCCAACAGTCTCATAGCTTAGTACTAAAATAAAGTGACTTATTGTTGCCTGTATTCTACAGATACTACTTCAAAAAGCAATTTTGAGTAATTGTGTGTGGCCTTTACTTTTGAAAATTGCAGCAGCACTATGAAAACTCTGAGTGAAATGTTCTGATAAGTGAGTGTCAATGTGTGATAGATGTTGGCATGCCCCCCCCAATAATCTTTTGTAAATGTCTTCCCACAGCACCAACAGCAGGTTGCTCAGGCAGTGGAACGAGCTAAGCAGGTGACTATGACCGAGCTGAATGCTATCATCGGGGTACGTGGACTTCCCAATCTGCCTCTCACCGTGTGTATACTCCCTTTTTATTCCTTTATATAACCTGAAAATATCACTAGCTATAAATACTTTTCCATGTTAATGTCTTCTTAATGCACCAAGTACTCTAAACTGTTATGTGAATAGAATGTGATACACCGCCTGCTAAAGTTAGTGCTGAATCAAATGTGTTAATATATTTTGTCATAATTAGTTCTATATTCCTCACCAATATATTCACACAAGTTTAGCTCTCAAGAGAGCTGGTCTGTTGCTCCAGCTTTAGTCTCGACGGCATCTTCGCTGCCTTGTTGTGTGTTTATAAATGCGAGCCTAAGAGCTCTTGAGATCCCCTTCGCAGCCTGTATTGCTTTAATTGGCTAAGGTTTTAACGAGGAGCCTCATCCCTCACTGCTGACCTGGATAGCTGTGGGAATTGAAAGGCTGAGGGTGAGCAGAACACAGCCAGCGCTGCAAGCTAGCTGAGACAGTGTAGAGAGCAGTCAGCCATCACAGCTCTGCAGTTCTGTTTGCACACCGTAGCACTGAGCTGTAATGTATGGTGTTCATCACTGCTTCAAAACACCATCTGCCTCTCATTGATCAGCTGTACTCACCCTGCCCTCCTGAAGCAGAAGTGAGTGGTGTCAGCCTCGATACAAAGCTCAGGCTATCGGTGGTCTTATTACTACAGTTGAATCTTGCAGAGTCTTTAGCATGCATAAGGCCTGCCTAAAAGGCTTACTTGATAACTGGAGGCACATATTGGAATTCAATTAATGCCCCCTTGGTGACCTTTTGTTCCAGGATAATTGCTCCCTAGAATTTGTCTGACTAGGTGTCTTGAGGTGATGGATAGCTGCTGTTTTTTTATCTGTTGGACTGAAGCAGATGCTTTATCACACTTTCAAAAAAGCAGAGCAGCTGCAGTTTTTCCTAAGAAAAGCTAATTTGATTTGCGGCTCCTTCCTGTGTATGTGATTTTTACATTTGGAACAATATAATGCTGGAACATTTCTGTACTTTTTAATGTGTCCCTATAATTTGATATTAATATCATTTAAAAAGTCTACATAATATAAAAATTGGACAAGCCCGGCCTGTTTTATGAAACTGTAATGCCTTGACCCAAGTCACGCCGGATGCTCATGTCAGAGGGGGTGGAAATGTAGCTACTGTATGTTTTACGAATACCTTTCCGTTAGTTATTCATTGAAGAGAAGCTCTGTAGGCATGCCAAAATCCTCATGCATATTGTAAAGCAAGGTAGGGTAAAAGAGCGTGCCAGGCAGACAGGCAGCATCCAAGAGCCAGCTGCATGCCTTATTGATGGGGCTGAGGGCCATTAATATGATGCAACTAGGGCAGCTGCTTGCGTTGAGATGAACCTGACTGGTGGCGGCTCCTGTTTGATTAGAAAACGCACGAAAAAGTCAGCCAAGAAGTGGTTCAGAGGAGCCCACCTGTCTCCCCAGCGAGTGGCCACCTGGATAAACGCACAGAACGGCTTTAAAAGGATGTTAAAGTAAAAGAAATTGATTTTGTCTGTAACACCATTCATTGCAGTATATAATAATGGAGAGAGGGCGTCTAGAGCTGCTGTTGCCCTGACCGTTTTCTGTCCTCCTTTTCAGCAGCAGCAAGCTGCCTACCCCGCTCTCATGGTCAGTGGCATTCACAAATATCTGTATGTGCCATGTTGTTTCAATTGGCTTGGTGTGTGCACACATCTGGGCTTGAAGGGCTTGTGCATGCTGCATGGCACTTTTCTGTCCAAGTGCTGTGCGTTTCACTATAGTTAGTGTAGTTAGTACACTAGAGACTACTATAATACATTTGCTCAATTTTGCCTGTGTGTGTGTTCTTTTTCTATAGCTCCAGTCAGTCTGAGAAAAAAAGGGGCAAAGAGTAGGTCTTTATCTTGGAATATTAAATTAGAGGAAATAGGCCAGACTCTTTTCTTTATTTATTATTGTCTTCATTTATGGCCCTCTAATGAGGGCTCTTGCTGATCAACCATGCATATTACCCATCAGTGCCTCATTAAACACAATGAGCGAGGATGGCTCTCCCCTGCCAATGAACAGGCTCCTTAATTTCCCTCATGGACACAATATTCTAACACACTCTCTCTCTCTTTCTCTTTCTCTTTCTCTCTCTCTCTCTCTCACTCTCACTCTCACTCTCTCTCACTCTCTCTCTCTCTCTCACACACACTTTGTGTCCTGGGTACATTTTGTAATTGGATTGACATCTGCCCTTTTGGAGCAAAGGACCAGGTTGCAAGTTAAAACTCTCACTATTTTCCAATCTAGTCTTCTATACCTTCAGGGCAGATAATGTAGAAGCAATTAAAAAGGCCCTCCCAGATAGGATTTTTAAGGACGAAGGAGGATGTTTTAGAAGTAGGTGCCCTTTGTAAGACCTACGACTGGATATCTCTGTTTTAAAAATGTAAATTTGAAAGCAAGTTCCTACTGAGTTGATGTAGCCTATTTTTAATGATGTGTTAGGCAGGTCCACCACGTTGTACCAGTCATTAAAAAGTGCCTAATATTCCTGAAATGGCCATAAATGGTCACTGATTGAAGCGCGTCTTGTAAAAGAGAGGAGGTGCGCGCTGTAACAACAGCTGAATTATTCAGCTGGCTCGTAGACGGGTAATAAATTGCTGATGTTTTTATTGGTGTCTCAGCTAAGTATTATTTAACCTTGCTTTAAACTGCTTACTTCCATGCTGAGTGCCTTTTAACTCCCATCCATTTCCCCGTGCCTTTCAAATATTGATGGTGAATATTGGAGGGTTGACTGAGTGCCAGCATGGGACCCCTGGTCCTGGCTCCCACAGCAGCCTTCCAGACACACACACACAAACACACTCAAATACTTAGAGTGAGAGGGAAGGAGTGCCAGCTTCTGGCACTTAGTGTTCCCTCAGTCTCTTAAAGCATGGGTGTGCAAATGATTCATGTTCTGTTAATCCAGGAACATGAATATGAGAGGAGTAAAAAGACGCTGGTTGTGTTTTTGAAGTGTTTAAAAAGCAGGTAGTTGTTTAGCCCACAGGCTGACAGATTCCTACACAGCTTCCTGTTCCTTAAGAGGATTGCTCAACTCACTGATGGCATATAGGAGTGCAGTGGTGCTGCAGTATAAAATGTGCTAGTTTACCTGATGTGAAATTATTCCTTTGTGTTAAGCGGTGGCTGTTTGTCGTTAATGTAGAATTTATATATTTTTCTATTTCTTTTCCAACTCATCATGCACTACTAACACTGTGCGATTGAGTGTCTCCAGCCCTGCGTCTCATGCTTTCGACGTGTTGAGCAGTTGATTGTTAGTCATGACTTCTACTCTCCTCAGCACAGATCTAGGGCTTATGCCACCCTGGCCTGGTATGGAAATAACACTGAGGGGGATTGCTTTTGGATCCTGACAGTAATAGATGTGTGAATGCGCTAATATCATCCAGGGTTTAACTGATCAGCCTCATGTTTAGTGTGTGTGTTCTCCTTGCCTTTACCCTCCGACCCACTCTGTATGTCTATCTCCCTGTCTACTTACAGCAGCAGCAGCTCCAGGCACAGCACCTCTCCCATGCTGCTCACGGGCCTCCGGTCCAGATGCCACCTCACCCCTCAGGCCTGCAGCCGCCTGGCATCCCCCCTGTGATAGGCGCTGGATCAGGCCTGCTGGCACTAGGTGCCCTGGGCAGCCAAGCCCACCTCCCAGTAAAGGATGAGAAGAACCACAATGATCTCGAACACAGAGGTGAGGAGTTAAACTCGGCACATTGCTGTCCGGTTGGGCATTAGCTGCTTAACCAGTTTTATTTAGAAGAATAGAAATGTATATTAATTTAAACATTATTGCATAGATGTTAACCAGGGAAAAAACTATTTAGCGTGGAGTGCTTCTCAGTCTCTAGAGCAGAATGGTAGGGCCCTTAGGTGAGCAGCACATCCTGTCTGTTCACATTCTGTCTGGTTAATGAGCTGGTACATTCCCAGCCCATGACTGCTTAAGCTATTCAACAGCTCCAACACACGTTGATAAGAGGGCCTTGTGCCCTGCAGCTGATTCTCACACGTTCAGCCAGAAGCATCTGTTATGATATGCTAACTGACGTGTTTTTCTTTCTTTGCTCCACTTGGTTTCCTCATCTCCTCGGCCGCCATTGCGATGTCTGCAAAAACAGAGAATGCGGTGAGTGTCCAAACCTGCAACCATTTTTTGTTTCAGGACTTGTTGCTTTCATTATTCATCATCGCACTTTCATCTCCACCGCGAATGTCAAGTAAAAAAAATCCTGCCAACAGCATGCTACTGCTGATTTCATGCACTGTTGTAATCAGCTTTCAATAAAATGATTAATTGGAAATGAGGCTTGGAATATAAATCCTGTGTTAATCCAGAAGGGAAATGACTGGTATCATGCTGGAGAGATTAGAAGCCTTGTAATTTCATCACAATTAAAGCAAGACTTTGACTTCCCCTTCTTAAAGGATTTATTTGATCCCTTCTACTGTCTCCCTTGTTTACCAGCTCACTCTCCTCCTTGGCATGTGATGAATATTTATGAACACAAATGGAGAATTGTTTTGTTTTTCTCCATCCTGTCTGGCTGGACCTGCTAAAGCGTTTTATTTGAATGGCTGCGATCTCTGATGGCTTGTGATGTGCCTGTGAGATTGTGTTTCTGCAGGCTGGTCCATCTGAATGGGTGCAGTCATGTCTGAAGAAATGAAACTCCTGGGGCGATTAGCAGGCCTGTTTTGTTTCTGTGCTCTTGTCCCAGGTCATCTGATAGCATAGTGGTGACTTTGGTTAATGAGTCACGCTAAGCATCTCTTTAAAGGTCAGCCATTATGCAGACAGTGGCCCTTTGCCCAGACTGCTAGTCCATCGGCCATTGTTCACTTCTCTGGGCTGCCACTGACTTAGTCCATGTTGTTGCTTTGGTCTTCAGAAGAAGGGACAGAGGGAATCAGGAGAACTTGGCAGTTTACAGGCAAATGGCAAACTCCTGTGAAAGCTGCTGGACACCTGCCGAGTTCCTCCCATTATGTTGCGTTTGGAGTGAGCTGTCCCAGCTTGTGTGGGCAGGCAGGCTCCATGAAAAACCACCAGTCAGTCCCACGCTGCCATGCCCACTGGCAGGATATAGATTCTCTTTCTTTATCAAAGCTCAAAGCCTGAGCTGACATGGTGCCCGAGCTCGCTGCGGCAATCAATGCCCACAACATACAGTTTTTCTCTCTCTCTCGCTCTCTCGCTCTTTCTGTGTGTGTCTCTCTCTCTCTCTCTGTCTCTGTCTCTCTGTGTCTCTCCATCTATCTCCTTCTCACGCTTAGCCTGACTGACTCTGGAGAAAAGGCCCTCTGTTCAGCCACAACACACTGCTCATGTCCCTGTAAGGCCGTTTGTTGTCCAGTTATGAGGAGGAGGGAGCCCAGCTCAGAAAACAAGCCCTCCTCCTTTCAGTTCAGATAACGGCCCATTCTGTTGTTTGGCCAGGGACAGGCTTGTGTGTGAGATTGGGCTTGGCTGGTGTCAGGGTACTGCTTGGAGCTGGCCTACAGCTGCATTTTAAGAGTCTGCAGCATCCCTAGTTGTATGAATGGGGCATTTTTAGTGTTTGGATTGGCACAGTGTGTTCTCTGTGAATTTGTAACGGATGAATGACTCACTGCTCTCTTCTACAATGAAAGACAAAATGGTAATAAAGTATGTTTGGTTTTCCCTTTGCAGAATAATTCTGTATCCCCATCTGAAAGCTTACGCACAGCCAGTGAGAAGCACCGCAGCTCCTCTGACTACAGTTTGGACTCTAAGAAACGCAAAGTGGAGGAGAAGGACAGTATGAGCAGATATGTAAGTCAAAAAATAAATTGTTCAACAGTTTAGAAATGCGCTTAATCACTTCCATGCCAAGATTAAGATAAGAAGGTCAATACCACTCATGTCTATCTGTTAAATACAAAGCTACAACCAGGGGTTGCTAAGCTTAGCTTAGCATAAAGGCAAGGCATGTTTATTTATTTAGCAATTCAAAGCACTTTACACAAAAGATGAATCATTTAAAAATATTAAGACAATTCATTCATTAAAAGGCAAGAGAATAGAAACATCTCTGACCCTCCTGTAGTCCACCTATTTCAAAAGTTTCATTGAGAAAAGAAGAAAGATTTCAATGCGACTAAGTTGCCAATTATGTTTACAGGACAGTGATGGGGAGAAAAGTGATGACCTGGTGGTAGATGTTTCTAATGAGGTGAGGAGAGCACCGTGTAATTGTAAATGGCATATTGACATGTACCAAGATAAAACTGTCTTATAAACAAAAATACATTTTTCTCCAGGACCCTGCCACTCCTCGGGCAAGCCCCGCCCACTCACCACCTGAAAATGGCATTGATAAGCCCCGCCCTCCAAAGAAGGACACACCCAACAGCCCTGCATCAGTGGCATCCTCTGGAAGCACCCCGTCATCCAAGGCCAAGGAGCTCAGTCATGTAAGACACCAAGAGTTACGAACAAACTAGGACAGAAAGGGTTTAAATTAGAATTGCAGAGAGAGCAAAGGGATATTTGCAAATAAATCGGGGACGTTTTCTGCAGTGGATTAGGAATGGCTGTCGGTGCTTTAAGTGCATGACTAAACGTCAGGGATAATATTGTCCCGCATCAGGATCAGTCAGGTCTTCTCTGTTAATAGCTCAATGTATTTAACTCCTCCATGTTTTTTTTTCCTCTGCCTCACTAAAAGATTAAAGCCAAAGCAGTAAGGGGATAAAAACGGCCCCATCTCCATTGTGGCCATAATAGGTTTTAGAATAAATAGCAGTTTATGGCTCTGCAGGACTATGAGGGTTGTCAGAATTAGATTGGATTAAGTTCAGTTTGCTCTCAAATTGTCAGTCTGCACAGTGCCTGGTTTCGGGATTGTGAATGTGCTTGCTCTCTCGTTCCCTCGACAGAATGACAAATCCTCCACGCCTGGCCTCAAGTCCAACACCCCCACCCCCCGAAATGATGCCCCCACCCCTGGCACCAGCTCCACTCCCGGGCTCAGACCCATCCTGGGCAAACCACCAGGAATGGAGGCTCTTGGTTGGTACCACTCCTTTTTCCTCGCTAGCAACTGAGACAATCTTTCCATCCTCTCCCAAGGTACTGTTATGTCACTTACAAATATCCTTCTCCTCTCTTTGTCCGTAGCAGCCCCTGCTTTGCGTACTCCTCTGTCCATCGCAGGTTCCTACCCTACCCCCTTTGCCATGATGGGCCATCATGAAATGAATGGAGGCCTGACTAGTCCTGGCGTGTATGCTGGTCTGCACATCTCCCCTCAGATGAGCGTTGCAGCAGCTGCAGCCTACGGACGCTCCCCCATGGTAACACCCTTTCCTGCCCTTTTTATTTACCTGTATTTTTATATAGCTAAAAAGCCACTGGACGTACTGTAGGTAAAAGAATAGTTTGCCATTTTGAGAAATGCTCTTTTTTTTTTTGCCCTAGACAAAAGATCAATACCTGTTTATGAACATGTATTTTAAAGGGTCCCTGTAGAGTTTTAGACTTCTAGTAGCACTATGGAGCTGTTTTCTATGAGTGGGTCACTATTTAGTTTGTCCCTGTTTCCAGTCTTTATGCTAAGCTAAGATAATCTCACTGTAGCTTCATATTTAACATACAGATATGAGAGTGGTATTGATCTACTCGTCTTAAGAATTCAGCTAGTCAGTAACAGATCTGTTATTCAAAGGCTTCAATCTTGTCATTTTTCAGGGGTTTGATCCTCACTCCCACATGAGACCAGGCCTTCCAGCCAGCCTCACATCCATTTCTGGTGGCAAACCGTAAGTGTCACGCCAAATGTGTTATTGTCAGATTTTTTTTTAAACGACAGTGGTATAAATCACTAACACGTGTCGTTTCCATTAGGGCTTACTCCTTCCACGTCAGTGCAGACGGTCAGATGCAGCCAGTGCCCTTCCCGCCCGACGCCCTGATCGGCCCTGGTATTCCACGGCACGCCCGTCAGATCAACACGCTGAGCCATGGCGAGGTGGTGTGCGCTGTTACCATTAGCAACCCCACACGTCATGTCTACACTGGTGGCAAAGGCTGTGTCAAAATCTGGGACATCAGCCAACCTGGCAGCAAGAGCCCTGTGTCCCAACTGGACTGTCTGGTGAGCACGGCTGCTGATTCACGTTTCACTCAACAACAACCTTTTACTCCTAGTTCTGTTTGTGTAGTTGTTTCGAAAGGAAATGAACTGTATACACAACCTCATTCCATTCGCAATGGGATAATCCTTTGTTATACACGAGGACCACAACAGGCACACATCCCAATGACAGTTTTACAGCAAATGCACTGGTGCACAGATGCAGCTGATGCTTTTAATCAATGTTTTTGTAAAACAAAAGAAAGTACGTTTGGCAACAACCAACATAATAAAAATAACATGACATTTTCAGATAAATTATATTTGGCTTGAAATGTTAACGTAACCAAATAACTATGACAAGATAAAAAAATTTAAAATGTAGCCGTGTATGTTTGAGAATTCCCTTGGTTGCGATGTGACAGAAGGATTTTCATCCTCTTTCCCACCGACTTGTTCCTAAATCTCTCTCTAGCTCCACTGACCTGAACATGTATTGATTTGCTTTGTCCTCTGTGCAACAGAACAGGGATAACTACATCCGCTCCTGTAAGCTGCTGCCTGATGGCCGCACATTGATCGTTGGAGGCGAGGCCAGCACATTGACCATCTGGGATCTGGCCTCTCAGACACCCCGCATCAAGGCTGAGCTTACCTCCTCAGCCCCGGCATGCTACGCCTTGGCCATCAGCCCCGACGCCAAAGTCTGCTTCTCCTGCTGCAGTGACGGAAACATTGCCGTTTGGGACCTGCACAACCAGACTCTCGTTAGGTCAGAAGAAAACACTTTTTCACACTGTGTGGGCTTTGGTCCCACAACGGGATTTCTGTTGTGTGAACAATTTTAGAAGGGGATGTCAATAAATGCTTGTATGCTTTCTGACTTTGATTGCAGGCAGTTCCAGGGTCACACGGATGGTGCTAGCTGTATTGACATATCCCATGATGGCACTAAGCTGTGGACAGGTGGTCTTGACAACACTGTTCGCTCCTGGGATCTGAGGGAGGGTCGACAGCTGCAGCAGCATGACTTCACTTCACAGGTACAACCCTGCAACGAAGAAGAGATGGATAGCATACACATTCCACAGACTTACTGCATAGGGCGGTTGCCTTTGAGCCCCAGAACTGTTAGTAATTACTGTTCTATCCCGTTTCCAGATCTTCTCTTTGGGCTACTGTCCGACTGGAGAGTGGCTTGCTGTGGGCATGGAGAGCAGCAACGTGGAGGTGCTCCACCACTCTAAGCCTGACAAGTATCAGCTCCACCTGCACGAGAGCTGTGTCCTCTCCCTTAAGTTCGCCTACTGTGGTATGAACACACACACGCACAAAAAAACGAGGGATAGATAATGCTGACTTTACTTAACCATAAAGGGGCCTTCGACTGTCCTATTTTATTTAGTGCTAAAGCTGCAGTGGCCTTTTTACGGTCTCAATGCCTATTGTGTTTTGAAGGTTACCTGATAACTCTTCAGTTGTCGGTATTTTTATACCACTTCTTACTCCGAAGAGTCCTGATTGTACTGTTGTTTTCTTTTGCAGGTAAATGGTTCGTAAGCACTGGGAAGGACAATCTGTTGAATGCTTGGAGGACTCCTTATGGCGCCAGCATATTCCAGGTATGCAGATCAATACACTCTGTCTGCAGCCAGTCCAAAAGTATGCACAGTTGTCTCTGAGAGGAAGGGCATAGCGACCGCTGTCTGACAGGACGCTCCTATCAGTGAAAACTGAACCTGAATTATTGACCCGACAAAGAAGTCTTTTTGAGGGGCATCAGGCCAGAACTTGATGTCATTGCAATCTAATCTTGCCCTGTAGTCAGCTAATCTTCTCTACTTAACTTCTAATGTAGATGTGAATGTTAACTGCCTCCCAGACTAACCTGTTTTTATCTTCTTCAGTCCAAGGAATCCTCATCTGTCCTGAGCTGTGACATCTCGACAGACGACAAGTATATTGTGACAGGCTCTGGTGACAAGAAGGCCACTGTATATGAAGTGATCTACTAGAAGAACAGACTGCTTTTATCGGAGCATGCTCATGCTCAGGAACAGTAGACTCTTCCTCCATCTACCTTCCCTCACACAGACAGCATGGATGTTGCCTGCAGCCCCGGGGTGGATGGGCAGGAAGTTTGGCAGTGCCAGACTGAGGTGGACGCTGGTGCTGTTGTGGCCGTGGACGCTGTGACCTTCAGCTCTGCCCTTCCTCACTCATACAACTAACACTTGTACAGCAAGTGCAGTCCCCCAAGGCACTAAGAAGAAAATAATGTCTTGCTGTTTTTCTGTTTGTTGGATATTTCTTTCTTTTTTTATTCGTCCTTTTTAATGTGGAGATAAAGTTCCATGACACAACTAGAAGCGGCGCTTCGCTCTGGAGCTTCTCCTTGGAGGTCCTGTGAAAAGTGTACATAATGGAGTAATAAAAGGCCTTTTATAGATTTATATTTTGGTGTCCAGTTACGCTTGTGATGGTTCTTTCTTGTTCTCTACGTGATTTTCTGTCCCCTCTGGGGATGGAAATTAGATTAGGACTTTGTAAGAGGATATTCTATTTCAGTTTTTTCCCTCCTCTGCTTTTTTCATGTTCGTTGTCCAGAATGACCTTTTCGGAAATCTAATTTGGATTTTTTTTTCTCCCTGACAACGGCATTTTTCTTTGCTATTTGCTGTAACACAGACGTTTGTCCCATGGATTTTAGCAGTGGAGAATTCTGGAAAGGCTCTTGTTTTCAGACTGGAAGGAGAAAATCATGGTTTCCAGTTATGTCTGCCCTTTGGTCAGCATAAATTCAACTTTATAATGAAGACCTATCACTGAACACTGGCTGCTCTCAATGACATTAAAATGGATAACTATCAACCGGAGGACTCGTGGGTTTTATGGAGAAGCAGCTGTGACTTGAGTTCAGTCTGTTGACTGGACTATTGTATGAATCTTAATTTCTCCACTCAGCAAAGTTTAGTCATCAGTCTAAGAGTTAATTATTGCTTCTCTCGTTTGACTCTCTGTGACTGATGTGCTAAACTTACATGGTTACTCATGAATGTGGCAGGCAAAGCCATTATCACATTTGACATTTTGGGTATGCTATGTTTGCTTTCTAAAGTATTTCATAATGTTCGACTACAATCTTCTCATAGACCGGAATGGTCTCTGCATAAACACACAAGACTGTGTAGCACACACGTGTCATCATCCCTAAGGATTGTACAGTTGACAGTTGTTGATAAATCAATAAACTGTTTTTATATAAAAAAATCATCTTGACTGAATTTCTATAGTGCTGGTGCTTTGCTACTGTTGCACACTTGGAGGGAATCATTTTATATTTGAGGAAATAAGCTTATTCGCTCTTTTTCTTGGAGAGAGTTAGATGACCAGATTGACATTACTCCGATGGCTCGTGTTAGTAAATAAGCGACAGCCAGCAGCCAGTTAGCTTAGCATAAAGATTGAAAACTGGGAGAAACGGCTAGCCTGTCTGAAAGTAACAACCTCGCAACTTCCTGGTGATGAAAATACTTTTCCTTGGATGAAACAAACATGTATAATGTGCTAGTTAGTGAGCTTTAAGGGTGCTCGTAGGTATACTGTTACCTTTGGACAGAGCCAGACTTGCCGTTTCCACTTGTTTCTACTCTTAATGCTAAGCTAACTGGCTACTGGCTGTAGCTTCCTGTTTACCGTACATGAGCCTTGGAAATAGTATCAAACTATTCCTTTTAAGTAAGGCAGTTGTAGATTTATAGACTCGTATTAATATTTGCTGCAGTGGGACAGGAAATGTAAACCAGGTAAAAGTAGCGACTGACTGCAACTGGACCTGAGGGAAATGCACTGCCTGTATTCTGCTGAAAGTCTCCTGGCTTGACTTTAAACCAGAAATGTGTCCTCAAAGAGTACATTGCCCTAAGCGATGCAAGTGAGGGCTCTCCCTTGCTCTCTGCATCTGATGTAGATGAAGGCTCTCCTTGACAGTGAATGGAAGTACATGAGTAAATGGCTGTAAATGCATCCAGAGAGGACTTGACAACTGTCTCAGGAGAACTGCAGAAATGAGAGAAAGGCAGTCTGGGGGCTGTTAGAGAGGCTGCTAGGTTCCTCTGGCGGTGGATTTAACTAGAAAAAGCACAGGCTTCTTGCAAGTCACAGTGTATTGTAACAAACTGTGGTCACTGTCAGCCATCATCTTTTTTTAGGGTTGTATGCTATCCATGTATGGTGACAGCACTGAAAACGCACAGCAGTCTCAGAGTGATACAATAAGGTTTTTATGCAGTGTCACTTCAGAAATATGACGCAAACACAGCTCTTGAGTTCTCCTAAGTGGTCTTTTGGTAGTTGAGTACTTTTGGACAGGATGAGGTGAATGGCCCAGTCCTTCCACTCCAGAGCAAGGCTCTTCTAAGACTCTGTGCGTGAAGCTGTGAGCCCTTCATATGGCTGCCTCTTCAGAGATGTTGTTGTTAGATTATAAAAGCCGGGCCGGATGCTTTCAGCATGGAGCCAGCCGCCGCGCTCCGCTCTCACGGGCTCATTTGTTAAAAACTATAGTCTTTCTTTTCCCACATTGCTGAAGTGAAGTGTGTACTTCCTGTGTGCATTTGTAGCTTAAGCTCCTTGCTCAAGTAGAATTTTCTTCCTCACTTAATCAAACAGTGGAATATCTGCAGATGAAAGGTTGTACCTCTGAGTGGCTATTGCTGGACACTGAGGGGGTCATTGTCTCGCCTTCCGCTGATCTACCTCTCAATGGAGGGCTTTCAGCAGGTTCTAATGCGAAAGCCCATGCTGCCTTGTTCTATTTAGAGGAGGGCTACACTGCAGACTAAAGAAACTAGAGTGGCTTAAGTGTTTTACAGCAGCTCTAAACATAAGAACATAGTAAAACTTCTGCTGAAATTGTTAGAGCCAAGACTCAAAGACTCAACAGAATAATCAAGGGGGGTATCTAATGCCAATATGTGAGCTTGCACATGCAAACCACTGAGTGAATGCTTCTTTTTTTGTTTGTAGTTGCCAGGCATTGATCACAGTCCACCAGGATCCTGGCTGGTTCTTTTGGCTGGCTTTTTTTTTTTTTCGCCCTCCCCCCTCCATCACACAGAATCAGGGTATTTTCTTTTTTTCTTTATAACAGCGAGGGACTGGCACTGTGCTGAAATGCAGAATAATAATACCCTAATCACCTGAGCATTGCCAGTCCTAGGTTTTATCTGCAATGGATGTGAAAGCCCCCAGTGCCTAGTGATTACAGCATTTGATCTGGGTAATAATGTCTTCACTGTTGCCCTGCCTAGGGCCCGAAGGCAGTGCAGCTCTAATCCATAGTGCATTCTAGTGGAATCGCATTACACAAAGACCACCAGGGTTCTCCTCTAGAGGGTGGGGGTTGGTGGGGGGTTAAAGGAGGAGGTTGCCATGGAAACAAGCTCCTCTCTCTCCCTCTCCCTCTCTCTCTCTCTCTCTCTCCCTCTCCCTCTCCCCTGGGATAGATAAGCAAAGGACAGGTTCTATGTTTACTTTCCATGGGCCCTCCAATCCCTGAGCAGGCTGAGCCCTGATAACACGAGGCCCGTACAGCCAGCGACCACTGACAGCAGATAAGCACCCCAGCAGAGCAGAGCAGTCATCACCCTCCAACCAGGATGAACAAACCTGGGAGACCCGGATTCATTTGGATTAGGCTGGATTTCTGCTGCTTTTGCTGCCGCGGCTGTGTTCAGACTACTGATTCACAGGACTTTCTACATGAGAACTTGATTTTGCACTACAACCCTGTGGAGTCTCAGAGCTTAGTCAGAGGACACGGGCACAGTAATGGACTGGATGATATTTTAGATATTGAGGTCAAGGGACTGTCTGCACTGGGCAGGTTTGTGTCTGTGGAACTGGAGTGCCGTGAAGATAAAAAACTAAATTCCTCCTGACCTGAGGAGCAGAGATCAATATGTTGTTTCACAATCTTCTCATTCCTGCTCTTTTTTGTAATGGCCGTTATCCATTGGAAGGCCATACTGGGCAATTCCTTTTTATATATTCCAAGTATCCACTAAAACCCAGTAATTCAATACCCAGAGTAATACGATTTGTATGATACTAATGCCCTGAGAAGGAACCAACATGCTCTTTGATGTTGAGATCAAGACAACTACAAGTACTTCTTTATTATGTGCATTATGCTAACATGGTAATTATATTTCCACACACATTCTTTGATTAGGGCACAGCTGGAGGTGTATACGCAACATGACTAATTACAGAGGAAATGGTGGTATTGAGCTAAAGTGGTGGGAGCTGGATTCCCCTTTGGCCCCTTCTTCTGTCTGTGTTTACTTGTAAGATTTTTTATTTATTTTTTATAAATCTGATTAACAGCTTGAGCACATACTCTGAATTAAAAGAGAGGGATTGTCCACTAAATATCAAAGGCTTGTAGGCCTATATGTTCTCAGTAACTAATATGGATTTATCAGTTTGTGCCAATAATTATTGTCTAAGTTTATTCAACACAAAGTAATAAATACCGTCTATGGCCAAAATATTACTTACTGCACATTTCCTAAACTGCATCGGGCCTCCTGTCTGTCGTTTTTTCTGGGTTGTTGAATAAGGGATTGCTATATTTGATCTATACTCTTTTTCAGGACATATTTATGAAACATTAATGGTGGTTCCTCTTACTTTATGGACCATCAGTGCGTTCCACTTACGCTAAAATAGCCTAAATATCGGCACACTTGAGCTGATGTGTCACTTGCAGTAAGACCTTTAAGTGTAAAATTTTACACACTAAGGATTTTAAAATGTCAGTAACTGCCATTTATACATTCCCCTAATATTTGGAGAGAAATAAATGTTTTCTTTGGATTAATTTGATTGTAATGTGACCATAGTCCTTTAGTTTAATAAGGATGTTATACAAAGGCTTGAATATTTACGTGACATGGTCATACTGTAGGCTACATACACTAATACTGTAAAGAACTATTGGTTGCACATCAAAAGCTTCACATTATAAATCAGCATCCAGTTGCAGTTAAGTTAGTGCACCTGTCATCTCTTCCTGCTGGTTCACCAGTTTACCTTTAATATTTCAGCCTGTAAACTATCGCTGGGAGCTGAGATTTGATCATACTACCCAATAATGTGATCTACCTGACATATCTTGTAAATAGGCTATGGGGTGTCGCGCTAAGCTAACCGTTAGCTAGCTATATCTCTCTCTTGGACTCAAAGACAGAAGTGGGGAATTTAGTCATATTGTGTCAAAACGAACATCGTTAGCAACACAATGATCGTATAGATTACTAGTAGGGAAATGCTGGAGGGGTAACTGAATATTTTTAAAGGAAGTTTTGATGAAGAGTTGTCACTATTGGGATCCATTACAGCCGACATGACTTTAAGCTAACCTCATGTGCTACAAAGGAAACAGCCAACTTTGAAGCCTTCAGTCGGTGAGTTTTTATATATTTGATGTGACAACAGCTCCAGTCCAGATTTAAACAAACTTTAAAGGGTTGAAAATATCCAGGCTCATGCCAAATCAACAATCAAATCAAGCTAACTCAGTTAGCTAACTCAGATATATTTGACTGGAAAAAGAAAAAGTCTCTGAAGAAAAAGAGACAGTTTATTTTGAATTTAAAAGAGAAAGTTGATTGAGATTGATACGCCATCAGATACCTTGTATCACTCATGAGGACATTACATCACCTGCATGCACCACATGGTAGATGTTAAGGCAAGTGGTATCAAGTTTGAATAGTATTGGTACGTTAAACAAAGCAGGTCCTCAGAAAGTTTAATAATTATTTTTGTGTTGAAAAATAATGTGGTTATTCTTTTAACCGATTTTCACGGAAAAAAAACAAATTGGTTTAATTGATTTTCACTTGATTCATTATAATAGGCTGGTAATAGAAAACGGAAGAGGAGGGGAAACAAAAAGGGAGAGAGCAGAGATTTGGTTCTTCCTTGGCCCATGCTACACCCTTCTACCCACGTTTCATACAAATCGGGCCAGTAGTTTTTCCGTTATCCTGCTGACAAAAAAACAAACCAAAAAAAACATAACCTGGTTGGCGGAGGTATTTTTTAAATTCACAGGAGTTTCTCAGTTTAAAATTTCAGCCCTGTATTGTTCTAACAGCACAGTAGATCGACTGGTGTGGGGGGGGGGAAAGGTCATATTTTTACCCATTATCTTAGCAATGTAACTGTCTCTTATGTAGCACATTACACTCTGTGTGTTTCCTCAAATCAAAAGCTCTCATATCAGTATTGCTATAGTGCACTGTAGGCATCACTGGAGAGGTGTAGAGAGCAGCCTACACTCTAAAAGGTGTATACTTTGATCATGAGATTGTCCACCCTTGTCTTTTGTTTTTTTGGAAAGCTCTTACACATATAAGTAGTGAAGTGGCTGCATGATCTGTGTTGGAGAGCTCAGCCCTGTCCAAATACTCTGTAGCCTATACTTGAAGCTCAAGTGTTATTCTCAGCCACAAAGTGACACACCTACTGCGCCTCAGGAATGAAATATTTTGTTAAACAAAAGTTTCGATCTGGACTACCATTTAAAATAAAATAAAAATAAAAATCCACTAACTAATCTACTAGCAATTATTTTCAATTCATCTGCCAATATTCTTTTATATTAATGGTTAAATTATTTAAAAATAGTAAAATGCCTGTTATAATTTCCCACAGTCCAAGGAGATCTATTCAAATGTTGTATTTTATTCAACTAACGGTATATAACTGTAAGGTATTCAGGTCACTATCATGTATAACAAAGAAATGCATCTGAGGCACTGAGACTGTTTGGCATTTTTGCTCAAAAGGGACTAAAATTATTAATCGATTATTTAAAAAGTATCAAACTAATTTTCTGTTGATATATTTAACAACTAATAGACCTGTTTGTTACGGCTCTAATATTTTGCTAAAATGTACTTTTTTCTTATTTATGGTGACAGTTTTGAGTTATGAGTATAGTATAGGCATGGTTTTACGAAGAAGACAGCTCTGCAGGGTATTAACTTTACAAAAACACATCTAAGTAAACCCAGGAAAATGTTGACACCAGACTAATGACATTTATTTGATCAAATTGATAGAGGAACTGGATTTCTTGCCCCTGCTTCCGGTATCTGTTTTTTTTTCTTCCTGGTAAACACTTTATTTCTATTCCTGTTTGGTTCATTGAAGCATCTGTCATTCCCAGTGCTCCCACTGCGCCTGACAAAAGCAGAGCCATGTTAGATTGAAAAGACAGAGGGGCAATCTTTCAAATGGATCTCTTTTCGAAAATATATTATGACATAATCATGTTTTCTCCCTAAAAGCCCAGGGGAGGCCTGTCTGTCAGATTGCAGTCCTCTCTTGGCTGCCTGGCCTGAACAGAAACAGCAGTTGTGTGTTAATAGAACCCAGAGGCAGTCTGAAACCTTACCCATTTTGCTTTATGCTCTCAGCCAGGAGATTAAAGTCAGGGAAACATTACAGGAGGCTGGATAATTGCCCCTGTGTCTCCAGCAGACAAAAGGCAACGCTCCGGCAATTCCCTCGGTAAATTGTCAAGAGAGGCTCAAGGATCCTTCAAGGCTGCAGCAAATTGTACAGTGCTGTCTAACAAACTACCAATCTCTGGATATTATGAGGCTTCCATATATCCTTGGCCATAATGACAGCTTGCACTGCTATAATGGAGTGCAGGCACAAGATAGCTTTTGTGAACACACTTCCAATAGAAAAATTACTACCTAGTCCCAGTCTGCGCTTTTCATTTTTTCTTTTGTTCCCATTTGTATTTTGATTTATTCTGCTATCATTTTTATTTTCCTTTTTTATTCAGAGATGAGTGTTGGCTGCTGCCACCAACAGATGATTGCAACCTTTACTCCTGAGGGCCACTTGATCCCCTGACAGGCAAAAAAAAATCTGCAAGCAGTTAATGAGTTGCCGTCCATGCCTTGTGTTAAGGGCGTCTACAAATTAACAGAGGCCTTTGTCAGGGCTCTCCTCCGCTCCCTCTCTCTTGCCACCACTTTCTCTCTCATTCTCCTGCCCCCCCCCCCCTTCCCATCTCGCGCTCCCTCCTGCTCTTCAATTTTCTCCCTCTACCTGCCTGCTTCACGCTCCAGTAGCTCCGTGGCGGGAGCAGCGCTGTCTGGAGTTTGGCTCTGAGCAGCACTCATTGTCAGTGCGGTTCATGTTTAGAATTAGCCATTTAATGAGAACAAAAGAAATTAATTGGTGGTTTAAGCCTAATGAGACGTCTGTGAAATTAACGGGCCTCATCAATAGAAACAAATAAAATCCTCCAGCTTGTTGTTGTGGAGCATTATTCTGACAAAGCTTTTGACACAATGATGAATAGCAGGTCAGGAGAGACCATCTGTGCTTTTTTAAACCCCTGCAGGAGGGGGATGGAATGTGGGCTGGCTCGAAGAGATGGTGATAAAAGAGGGAGAGGGGGGGAAGGGGGGAGGAAAGAGGAGAGCGAGAGAGAAAGCTGAGAAAAAAACAAATTCACCGGCTTTATTCATCGCCCTTTAGCATGATACCGCTGTCTAACCATGGTTACAAAGGAAATAAAAAACACGGGCATTAGCATGTGAAAGGCACTAGGTCTCTGACTATGCGTCCAGAAAGCCAAAGAGCTCTGATTTCGAGGGATATTTAACCTCCATTCAGACAGCAACAAAGGCCTGGCTGTCGCGCTGAGAGCAGTGGTTCAGCCTGATTGGGGCTCGGGAGGGGGAGACGGGGGGAGAGGAGGGGACAGGCAGGATCACAGACCTCATTTGTTCCCCCTCTTTACTTTAGCCTGTCTCTATTCCCACTGAAGAGCAGCATTTCCTCTCTATAACCCCCCTTCCTCCTCCCCGTTCTCCTCCTCCTCTCAAAGTTGTAAATGTATGACCTGAGGAATAAATTGGATGGGAAGGAGGCGAAGAGGCAGCAACAGAGAGGAGTAATACATCTCTATCATGTTCGGTGACCTTTATTTACCGCGCATTGAGCAACGTCGTTGTCCATGTTATGTGTCAGCCTCGCTTCCTTTTGCTTTTAATGCCCCAGTATGGAAGTTGTGGACGTGATGGAGGTGGTTATCTGCCTGTCTTCAGCCTCCGCCAAGCGCCTCAGCCCTACCCTTGCTCTTTGGCCACCCAGCAGGGCCGGCCCAACCCAGCCTGTTTGTGTATCATAGAGAAACTGTTTGCTTTCCTGTGCTGATCAAATAAACAGGCCATGTCTTTGGGGGCGGGAGGATGGAGGAGTGGTGTCTGTGTGTTGTTTAGCTCTCTGGGTGTAGATAAGGAATTGTTTGATGGGGTAGAGAGAAACGAGAGCGATTTAGGTCATCTAATCTGATTTACACAGAGATGGTCTGGCCATTGCAGGGAGCAGTAATTACATAGAGGGATTAGAAGCCCCCCCAAAGCTCCCAACCTACAGAGAGGAGAGAGGGGTGGAGGCTTAAAGGCCGGAGAACTGCTGGAGTATGTTGCTGCAACAACAACAGCTTGGACAGTTCTTGGTGCAGATTAAAAATGGCTGAGATTGCACTCAAACAAAAGGGGGCATTTGGCTAAGTATTACTTAGCTTGTTTACACGCATTTACATCTGCTGCTTTTGATCCCACAATTATCAGAATTTGTTTTCTGTGGCCAAATATCACAGTTGTGTCTGCCAGGGAATCCGGCGGTACCAGCTGATGTCATCAGTTTAGTCGTTCATCACACCGCTTGTTTACAAAGTACGCAGCATAATATCACATGTTATGTTTCCCGTACTCTGGATCTCCCTCCGTCACTGCTGCAGCTGCTCTGTATTTGAGTGTGCTTTGTGTGATTCATCATCTGCAGATTGATCACTTTCAGCCTTGACATTCTGTTCACGAGTAGCTATTTTCTTTCTTCTAGGTACACTGAGCAAATATTCTTCTCTTGTTGCCATTTGTCTGTGTATTTAAAATGCACAGCTGAATAATTGCACTGCCAGAGCCATTACTTCATCTACAGGAATGACTTGCACGCTTGGCTGCTGTTTCTAGAGTGTGCTTGGCTAATCCACTCATTGCTTTGTGCATTCAGTGCTGTGAACCATAGGGCACCCGCTTGGATGCCCGTGCATAAATTACTGCCATGGAACATAAAGTGCTGGGAGGATTTTCCTTAACGATCGCCAACGCTTTAAACGCTTCTGCTTCAACAGTCGATACTGCTCAGCCCATTCAATTATTCAGCGGCCCGTCCCTCATTAACAAAATCCTGACCTTGACATGTCTGCCCTATTTCTCTACCCTGACAGACTCAGCTCTCCAAACGACTCTGTTTGCTCTGATATTGGCTTGGAAATCCATGCATATTGATAAGTTGTTTGCAGTGTAATTGAAAATGTCAGTTATGAGGCCCGCATAGACAAAGGTCGGCCCCAAGAACAAAAGCTGACAGGCTGTTATGTATTGAGCATATATAGTATAGGGACGAAGGAGAGGAGGATCGCAGTAGAATGAATCTTGATTTATACTCTTGTATAAATTTACATACTACTACTTGTATGTCCACTATGTGCCTAAAGGACTTGTTAAAACAGAGCGAGAACTTTAAGATGATTTAAGCCTGAGGTAATTACATGACTCCGCTCTCCATTTTCATAAAGTTTTATGGATTGATTTGTGGTCACTTGATTGAAATTCTAATCTGTCTCCAAAGGTCAAATTGTTCATCATTCATATCTCATGGTCTGGGTAAACATCCACGGCTCAAACGTTCGATGGGATTTATGAATATGCTCATGAAATTGGTAACCCGCCCGTCTGAGGAGTCACAGGTGTCCTGTGGGTGCCGTCTTATCTCGGGGAAGTGTTGTACCTCGTGCATCAGTGATGTGATGTGTCAATCAAAAGCCTCCACGCTCTGCACCTGCGAGCACTACCCCCAACCCCCCCCCCCCCCCCCCCCCCGCTCACAGTCTGACTGTCTGTCTTAATCTGCTCCACAGGAGTGGGATCCGAGGGTTAAAGTGCTCGCCACTATTTCTACATAAACAAAGATTTGAACCACAATCCCCAGGAACCTCAGCTGGCCGACAGTCCCCCCGACAAATCCCCCCCCCCCCCCCGCTTGCAGGCAGAGTGGTGACTGCCTGCTGGTTCTTTAATCGATTGCTAATGGGTTCAATTCCATCGTTGAGGAGCTGCTTGCAACCTGGCCCTGAGACTGAATGAAGTGGAAATACCATTTGCGGCTTTATGAGCCGTTATACTGCAGCGAGAGACCTCTATTCGGCATGCTTCATAGAGTTGCCGAGAGTTTTGCACCACCGCTTGATGGTTTTTCTTATGCCGGCTCCTACTGCTTTCGTCTCAGTGCTCTCCATTTACACTGTGCCCTAAAGCATTTACATCCATTCAATGTACAACAAAATTGCTTTGCTTTGCTGCATTTTTCACAAAGCCTGATGTGTAGGGTAATTACCATAGTATATCTCCGTTGTACACATGAGGGCCCAACAGATTCATCCCGTCTTTAAGCTGTGATATTATTCATCAGTTTTTATCAGTAGCGTGTACCTATGGGCCTGTGCAACTCAGAGGCTTCTGGGATCACTGTGCCTTATTACCCACAGCAACAAGCATGCAGTTCAGACAGTATGAAATATGTGAGAAGTGGATAAGTAATGAAAGTGCAGATGTCGTTTTTGCATTGCAGTAGCATGTTTCCACCTTCTGTAGATGTTGCAGTGAGAGAGGTTGTGCCTCACACTCCACTCTCTCTAGTTTACAGATCTGCCCAGATTTCTGCAGTGCTCTTATGAGCTTGCTCTGGCTAAAATGCAAAGCTAAGCAGCCAACACTGCTCTACATTTCACATCCAGTCCCAGCAGACATGTGCTCTTTGAAGCATTTCTGGGCCAGGGATACAAGTCTTGTTTGTTCAGTACTTCTGGAGAGAGGAAAAAAAAAAAGAGAGAGAAAAATGTAAGCTATTTTTTTCTTTCACTATGGCAGAGAGTAACATTCTTTGACGTCTCAACAGAAAGCCTTGTATTACAGCACTTGCTGCCAGATGCCTTGATAGAATCACCCATGTCAAACAGGAAGAGAAATAAATGCTTCATTGAACTAGAGCTTAGCTTAGTGATGGTGGGAGGGAGGAATGGTGAGAAAGAGAAAGGGAGGGGCGAGCAGGCTGCTATGTGGGTGTCTGTAGGTGTCGGTACACCAGCGGAGGGTTATTCTCTACCTTCAGTATAAGCACTTTCTTAGATGTGATGTGAATAATTAGTGCGCCTGGCCTAGATAGTCTCATCAATGAACATCTAATCTTCAAAAAAATAAGGAAGAATAAAGCTGTAATCAAGGAAACCGACGATTTTGGTAGCCGACCTGGTGCCAGCAGTTGCAGCAGCGTACAAAGCACATGTTTGTGTTTGTTCTCTCGGGCTCATCTTCCAGCGCCAAGTAGAGTATGACGGGATTTACATGCAGGTTTCTAATCTCTGTAAGCGAACCTGTTTCGGGATGTAATTCACATGGTATGTCTTTTGATTCGGATTAGTCTGGGAAATCCTCTTACCCGTGGCTCAGTATAACTTATCACTGACAAGGCCGTCTCGTGGAGCAGTGCAAATCCTCATATCCACCCCTCCCAGACTTCCAACTCTTAATTCTAATCTGTCCAAATCTGATCTGAGACTTTAACTTCCAAATACCTCTTGAAAGCCAGAGCTCAAGATGAAGTTCATGCAAGGATTTTGGATTACATAAATTGAGGTTAGGGATTTCCAATATGGCCTTATGTTTGAGAATAGAGCAGGATTTGGATGTAGGTTGTCGTGGCAAATCTCCTGCACTTTTATCATTTTTTCCCTTGAATGTTGAATCTTAAATAAAAGGATCATTATTCATGTTCTACCCAATATCCTTTGGTAATTGATATTGTACCTTTTTGTATGAATTAACATAAAAATACATAAAATAAGTAATTCTATACCCTAAAACATTCATTATTTGCAGTTGCAGTTAATTTTTATTTAGAAAAATGTAATTGTGAGATAGAAAAAGTTTTCTTAACATCGCATACTTTCCTTGATGATGTGCTTTGACGTAAAAATACCATAAAATATTTATATGTATGAGTCACATTCCTGATCCTTTAAGGTTCTTTATAATTCAATAAACAGGATTTAAAGTAGAGCAGGCATGCTCCACTTTTTCCGCCTCAGCCGGAAGGCCACAAACGGGCTCTTATTAAACGTTGTAAGATTATGCCTTAATCTCACTGAACACATGTTGGGTGGAATAAAAGCAATTTTATTTCTGAAACAGTGCTCCACACAGCTCTCCCTCTCTATAATCTTATCCCAGCTTCTGCTACAGAATGAAAAGTCTTGTTGGCGTGCCAAAGCTGCTGTGTGTTTTTGCGGAGGCTAAGAGATCAAGGTCCTAATTGAGAGTTATAACCCATTAATGTACCTGTGTCTGCTTTAGACTTCACCTACAGCCCGAAGACAAACTTGGTTCCCAGTCGGAGAGGATTTGGGTGCCATGTTCTCTGCTCTTGGTGAGACAGTGGTGTGAAGATGACGATAAGCCAAAGCTCTAAATCCCAGACTCAGCTGTCTTATCTGGAGCTGCTGGGCCGTGTGGCATGCTTTAATGGAGGCGGCTCACTGTCTGAGCTTTAGCTACAATCGCATTAAGATTCCCCTTCACCTCAACTGGGCTTGTTTGTTGTCAGCTTTTGATTGAATCTTGTGAATTAAGGTTTCATCTCGGTTAAAGTCACCCCACGCTTTAATTCTTCTGACTACTGTGTTCCCGGGAAGGAACAGTCTAATTTAATCTCTTATCATGTGAGAGAATACTACAACTAATAATACGCTAAAACGGATTTGCCTTTTTGCCCTCTTTGTTAGCTGCAAAAGAGGAAAAGTACAAAAAAGTGATCACTTATTTTATGCACTTAAAACAAAACATCAGTTCTTTTAGCATCTAATGACAGGAAAACGGCCCGTTAACAAAGCTCTTTGAAAACAGTACAGTGTCGTTTTTTTGAGAAACAGTGTTTGTTTCTTCGCTCACATTCACCTGCAAGCGAGACATTTTATTAGAAAGAAACTATAAGCCTCACACAAGTTCAACAAAATGTTTATACAGCCAGCACTGAATTAATGAATGTCACATATACACCTTCTATTTCCAGTTAATGATAATGTAATCTGAATGAAAACTTAAAAGGTTAAGATGCAGGAATCCATTATAGAAACATACCCAAAATGTACACAGTTAAGTTGTTTTTTAATAAGAAGTGTCTCTATAGATGTTGTTCTACCTGACAGACTAAGAAACAATAACAATTTCACAAGTGTGTGTATGTGTGTGTGTGTAATGTGTAACTGTCTGACTTACCCTGGGAAGTCTATGAGTCTGTATTCATGTATCAATCAATCATTATATATTACTGTTGTTACTGGTCCTTATCTAGAGGAAAAGGTTGCACATGAACAATCACAGTAAAGCTAGAAAAGGGGAAATATCCTCCACCTAAATGTATCTGTAAATAGTAACTTGTCAATCAAAAGACTACGGGAAATAGGGCGGAAACGATCGGTTGATCATTTAATTAGTCGATTGACTAAACATTAGTTGACAACCTTTGATAATCCATTTAATTGTTCAGAAAAATCTCACTGCTTACATCTTCTAAAGTGTGAGAATCTTTTTCTGTTTTATAATGTAATGTATATACCTCCTGTTTTTCTTACTCTTTGTCAGAGAAAACATTGAAGAAATCACATTGTGCGGGTAAATTGTGATGGACATTTTAAACTAGCTCTAGGATATGGATGCTGTGTACGGGTCAGCAGGCTGCCCCTCACATCCATAGGGTCGTGCAGAGGCTGGTTGGATTGACCTTGTTTCAAAGTGATAGCCTGGCCTGGCAGAACCTCTGGCATTGTTGTGCTTTAGCTCTTATCTTCCCTCTGTTTAACCCCCCCCCCCCCACTCCCCCCTACCCATCCACCCACAAACACACACACACACACACACACACACACACATGTGCACGCAGCACACCCATACCCCCAGTGAGTCTGTTTACTCAGGTGCCTGCTCGCTCGGTGCAGTGATGAACTCCTGTGCAGACTTTAACACTCCGCTGCCTCTCAGGCAAATGCCAAAACAAATCTTGTCATAATTAGCAGTAATCCTGCTCATTACCGTCTGCTTAATTATCCTATTAATAGCACTTCCTGGGAGAGCTTGTTTGCTACGCAGGCAAATGTTTGTTCCTAAATTAGCAGACAAGAAGACAGCTCCATTGTTCAAACAGCAGCTTTGACAAAGCAGAACAGGCAGGATTAACAGCAGACAGAACGGGCCACAAGCTCATCTCCGCTTGGCGCTGACAGGCAGGGAGGAGGCAGTCTGGGCCAACAACAGCACTCTTATCCTGCAAGCTGCTGTATAATCTACATAGTCAAGTACACACAATCAGCACAAGCAACTTGTCATATCAGAGCTGCAGTGCTACTATAAACAAAAGCATGAGTGACAAGAATAGAACCAGCTACAGGTGCACGAGGAATACTGGTAATTGCACAGATAATATACGGTGTATTTAAACGTGTTTCATGCGCGCGTTTTATTGCTGTGAATGGAGATAAAGCCTCTGTGTTGTCCTTAATAGGATCCAGTCAGATTCCTGCGACCTGCAAGCCAAGAGCATTACTGGAGCACCCTGCAGACAACCGCCCGACTAACCTCATTACATTGCAGGTAACAAGACACTAATGTGGACTTACAAGGCAGTGTGACTTTCAAAAGGAGAGTTGTGCCTACTCCCAATCTTGTAAGGCGAGAGGCTCATCATTGTAAAAATGGAGGTATTAGTGAATTGGATCTGTCTTATCCATCCAGCCTCCCAAGTTCCCAAACAAGGCTCCAGAGGAAAGCTTTTAAAGTAAATAAGGCAAGTGCTCAGAGGGAGATGAAGAGCAGCCACACAGAGCTATGCACACTAACCTAAGCAGACCCAACACCTCACGCTCCAGCAGGCCTATACATTATAAATGACCCTCTCTTTCCCCCATGCACCAACCCCCTATACTGTACATACACAGCGTGCCTTAGCTGGAATAGGCAGAGCCCGGTCTGTGGAGCCTGCAGCACTGTCAGCCCATTGATGTACAACACTCTGCCCTTTGTTCCTTGTACACAAACACACTTTCCACATTAATATTTCACAGGAAATGTACTCCGTGCTTGTGATTTAAAGCCTTTTCTTGTTAACAATGCTGTTTTCTCTATTCTGTTGTGCTGAATTATGAAGGCAACTTGTCAGAAAGAAGACATGCCCATTAGATTATAATACTACTGGATATAAATGATTACTGGCAAGGCACATGTGACTTACTCCACAGTGCATCGCTGTGTTCTAGTTCAAACATTTTCCCTGAGGTTGCACTTGCAGCTATTAGTTAAGGGCATGGAGATGCGTTTAATGTGGTGTGTGTACAGTGTGTGTGTGTGTGTGTGTGTGTGTGTGTGTGTGTGTGAGTGAGCAAATGTAATGTGTGTACACATTATGCACATATGCATATTATACATTGCTTTATTGCCCATGCATTTCCTCTCAGATCTGTTTGTCGGAGTGTGAGAAAATGTACAGCCATGTGATGTCGCTTGTTTGTTCTTGTTGTCAGAGAAAAGGCAAGGATCAATGGATTTTCCTTGCAAGAGTGAAACATGACAGACATAACGAAAGCCTTTCATGAGAAATGAATGAATAATTCATGGGCGCTCTCTCGCTGTGCTTTGTTGTGTCTCATACAGATGGGATTACAGAAGGCTAGATCTTGGAAACATATGAAAGATTAATTTGTGATCTGGGACACTGCTTGCTTACAAAAGGACTAAATAATGATTTTACTGAGAGTGGCAGGGATCTGGGAATGGGTGTGATGTGCACAGGGGGCTGGACACAAAGAGCCTGCAGAGAACACAGCACTCAGAATAATGTGAGCTGACAGATATTTTAAAACTTTGTGTGAACATTGAACTTCAGCTTTCAAATATTTCTCTCATTACTGATTGATTTATGTTGTCAATCAATCCAATTCAATAAAAACTGCAAAACAAGTTAGTGTTGGAACAGCATTGTTAATCATTTTTTGTATTGATAGTTTAAGAGCGAAGTCAATTTGCTTTACCCTATTTTATACAGGCAGGGAAGACACCAGCTAAAGAAAAAATCTTTCCGAGCTGCAGGGGTTTGCTGTATTGCTCGAGGACACTCCAGCTGAAGAACTGACTTCAAATTAGCAGCCTGCTGCCCAAGACTTAACAGCTACTAGTAGTTGACCAGGTGCTCCTGTCTTCATATTTGCTGAATGTAGCATTAAGGGGTTGCCTAAAAAAAAAAAAAGGCATATTTTTTCAAAATAGTCCTCCAATAATTCACCAAGGAGCATGAGAAGCTGCTGTCTGCTGTCTCCCAGATGGCGCATACTCTAGTGTGGCACTGCTTGTTGTTTTTGATGAGCTGTGCATATACAAAAACAAAACATCTGGAGCCGCCATGTGGCCTCTCCATTTGGCCAACCCCATACCTCCCCGAGCCAGATGCACCCAAACAACTGTGAGCTAAACAGCATGAATGATTCATAGAAGAGTGAGAGGCACGGCTCACACCAGAGACCTGCCAGACACTTTGATTGGAAATCTGAAAAAGCTATGAATATGCACGAGACATTAAGCTTGCTAGGGGGGATGATTTGTCAAATGATCTGTATTTGACCAATATGGAGAAAGCTCCTGTGGTTTTTCTGATTAGAAAAAAAAGAAATGTAATGTCCAATTGCCAGAATCATTAAATTATTAAGAGGTGCTATGGAAATGTGACTGTGGTGTGGTACTAGATTGCTTCCCGTGTCAAAGATAAGCAGAGAGTGTGGAAGGAGAGGGACTCACACCTGCTCCATGACTCCATCAAACTTAATTAGACTCTAAATTGGAGACACTTTGCATCTGATATCAGACCATTTATGCGGGACTCTATCTGTGGAAATAAAGTCAGTCAGCATGAACAGACTGTTGTTGTGAAAATACGTGATGGTCATTAGATTAGTAAGTGAAAAATTAAAGATGGCAATTAAAAATTAAAAATTAAATCATATTCATAAAAAGCGACTGATTCTTTTGTAATAAACACAACGATTGTCACACTTGATTGATTCAATGTCATCTTTAATGTAACAATATTTTAGTTGTTGTTGTTGTTAGTAAGTTATTTTAGTAAAAAATGGAATTGAGTCTTAGATGTGGTACGCTAACTTTGCAATGTTTTCTCAATGAGAAATATAACTCTCCTGTGACAGTCGCCTGTAAGGGCATGATGAAGCAAACATGGAGAGTGACTTAGAAATCTTCACATTTGCTTTAAATGCTACTGGACTCAGCAGTGTACGAAGCCCACAGAAGTGCAGGAAGAACCACTTTTTAACACGTTGTCAAAAAGGGTTCATGTTGGCTCGGCACTGGATTTCTAGAATGTGGAGTGAGATCCAAACACGCGTATTCAGATTGGAGCTATTCACCGTGCACAGAAGATTTCAGGCAGGCCTTCCCTTGAGGCAAAGAAATAGCGTTGACTAGTTTGTCCTTGCATAGGTATGATGAGCCATGGATGTCTTTTCATGTCTTGCTCCTGAGTCATTACTTATAAATATTGTGCACTTCTTATTCAGTCTTGCTTTGCTGGAAACATTCTCTCTGGCGATTTAATCTGTTTAAACAGAAAATCAGTAAATCCTACCTTCTGACGGTGGCTTTGTAAGCTAGTTTAATTTGGAGTTACTGATGAACCAAACCACATTTCCAGATACTTTTAATTTAACCAATAAGGCTTTAAAACTGCTCACATCTCTTGTCTGTAGCTTTTTGGTATATTTTCCTGTTCCTGATCCATACGTGTTATTCATGCCTTCATAAGTCTTTACGATATGTTTGCAATAAAGGGAGAGAAATATTAGCTAGAATCCTGCTGAGGCACTTACTCAGCATAATCGGTGTTAAAGTAAGTTGATAAAACGTTAAGGAATAATGAATATTCATAGTTGCAAATTACACATAAAGTCATTCTGTGAGTTTGGATTTAGAATAGTGTCGTGTGATGTAGAGACTAAGGAATATATGGGCGATTAACACTTACCTACCGGCCACCGTCAGCCCAACAACCGGCCAATATAGTCGCTCACGCGCGTGAGAGAATGTGCCCTACACGCTGTTTTTCGCCACTGTCTCGCTTTGACTCGCTCAATCAGGGCAGACCATTAAATTAGCAAAAGAAATTGCCAGAAATTGGCTAAAACTATTATACTATATCATATTATATATACCTAGATATTCATCCAGTCGCACCACCCCTAGTAGAGATAAAGATGTAATGATGCGCCTCAGCGATGAAGTGGTCACCGTCTATAAACGGACCAATAAAGATGGAGAACTGCTGCGACAGGTCTGTAGAGGAATGTGTCATCAGAGCTCTGACAGCATGTTAGACTCAGCACTGATGCCATTCACTGTCTAATGAGATGAGCTCTCACTGCTAATTAACCCATCCATAACTCCCAGTGCTCCATTCATCATCGCACAAAGCTAAGTGAAAACCGTCAGACACAGATGAGGACAACAAAATGTTCAGACGTACTTAATGTCTCTGCAGAGATTCAGAGCACATTTAAAATCGGTTACATTGAGATGAGGTTATAGGACACAATATTTAGTTTGTATTGATTTGTAAAAGATGAATCTTTACTCATTTTATTTTTAAAAGTTGGTCCATACTTGGAACAAAGAGGTGGTTCTGATCCCAAGTGGAGGAATGTATACAAAAAACAAACTAAAGCAATTTCAAATACTTTTATATATTATTATATAACACCCCGTCACAGCTATATAAAAAAGGATAACAGTAAATGTATAACATGTGGTGCTCCATCTGTTAGGACTGCAATAAAGTAAAAAATTGCTGGTTTGGCATAACAAAAGAAAGGGAGTATCTACAATAATATAGCTATTCCACTCACACCACACACACTGAGAGATTTGCATAACTTCAGCATAGTATCTTCAAAGAATAAAAAGATATTTCTCTTGTTGTGTATGATCACAAAGAAGGTAATCATGAAAAACTGGAGGCTTTAAATACACCAACTGAGAAAGAATGGATTACTGAAGCAATAGAAATGATTAAGGGGAACAGGTTACTTTCAGACTGCAAAATGTGGAGGCAGAAAACATGGGCGACAGTGGAAAAGTACTTCAAGTCACTATTATTAAAAAAAAGAGGAAGGGAGAAGAGATAACAAATAAACTAATACATGTTGTTCTTTTTCTGTCAGTGCTTTAAGCTGAAATTACTACAGGGAAAATTGAAGGAGTGTTTCGAGGTCCAAAGATTCAATGCTCTACCTTGAAAAAGTCTGTTTATGTGTACTGCTTTTTCAGGCCTTTTGCATTTGTGAGGACAAACCTGATCCTTTCTATTGTCTGCAGGTTGGCCACAATAATAGTATGTATGACTTGTTTGCATTATCATAGCCGATGATTGTGCAGGGGAAACTCATGTTGGTTTGTACATTTACTTGCACACTAATTACTAATTTATTGTGAACAATTGCTTTAAAGTAATATTTTGATTGAGGCGTTAAATCATTCATAGAAACCAGACCAGGAATTGTTTGATATTAAAGTCAAATTCATGAATGTTCTGTGGTAGCGAACGGATTAATAATTCACAGCGTAGTAGAAAAACAGAGCAAAACATGCCTATTGGACGACTCTGCAAAACCCCAGATACAGTTCAATGCCAGCGTCCTTCTTTTTTACATCCAGTGCCAACGTTGCTTTAAAAAAAGAAACTCACCTACTGCGATATCTGCCCAACTACAACGTGGTTATGTTTATGGAAGAAATGATGGTTACAGTTAGGCTGCAAAAACACTTGGTTATGGTTGGGGAAAAACTGTGGTTACAGTAACTGACAGAAGAAAAGCTATGGTCCCCCTTGTGTGCTACACACCCATCCACCACCCCAACCTCCGCTACGTAAAGGGCACACAACTTATTGCATTGCCACTATATGTTGACATTGGACATAAATCGTGAGGTGCAGAATTGTCCAATATGAATGTTATTTCTAGGGAGACGAATGGTGTTGGGTTAATTGTTTTTCACTTTTTCAACTATTTCACAGAAGTCCTTAACACAGTCCTTTTTATCCTGTTTTTAAAATGTTCCATGCTTGGAAAGTAATCTAGTTTTAGGTTTGAAGAATGACCTACATAATTTGTCCTTGAGACCAAAGGTTGCAGCTACTGATAGTTTAGTCAGTAGAGAAGAAATGAAATATATAATATAAATATGGTTGTATAAGGATGACAACCAACTTTCTAATACAACCTGCATTTATGTGTGCAGTAAACCGAATTACAGACAAATTGTAACGCAGCGTGGTACACTGAATGTAACATTTTCAAAGAACATGGACTTCCATGCATGTGTAACGTTGTAAAATGATCAATTGCTGATAATAGTGTTGCTTGAATTCATTTCTTCCTTGCACCAAAAACAAAAACCCAGGTATTTGTAAGTTGAGACTCATTCAATCACACTATTATTTAAAGAAACAATCTGATATACATTATAGCGCATGTTAACTAACCGAATGATGCAATGTCTCCTTTGGGCCAAACTAAACAGCACAGCTTTCTGAATTGAAGACACCGCATGGAACAGTGAAGTCAATGAAGCGAAGGGAGTCTGAGGAAAACCCAAACTGAGGGAAAGTGAAAATGTAATGACCTACTGCTGGAAACGTTTTATGGTTTGTGTCTGTTGGATCCGTACATTATTCACAACTCTTCACTATCTACTTTTCTAATGTAGAGATCCTGGATGTTATGTTTCTTCCTCAGCTTGAGTAACAATACATTGCTTTGCAGGGAGAGAAACAGATGAACAGCATTAATGCCCTTGTATGAGAATTAGTTTGTGCCCTTCTGCTTGTATTTGATTCTGGTTTATTGCATTGATGGCAGCTTTCAATTTCCCTCAGTTCCCTTTGGTTTCAGAACTAAGCTGCGTAAAAAAGGATTAAGATTATGCTTTGAACGAGTCATCACTTTAAACTACAGATGGAGTTTACAGTTCAAAAGGGATTATAAATATTAAAGAGGGCATTTTTTTCTTTTCAAATGATTGGGTTTTGCTCCAGTGCATAGCTGAATCACACAGCATACACAAATTCAAAGGATTAAGCAAACATAAATCTTCAAGGTCTGTCTTATGACTAGGTTTGCATTTGAATTACCTCTGAATAATATCCAATTAAATAATTCATTGTTTGGAAGACAAACAGGCCTGTCACCGAGGCTGAGTGAAAGCACAGGAGTTGAAGTCCACAGATAATCGCTTTGCTTTGATTTGCAGAGGGCTTCAAACGGCTCGGGAGCCTTTTGCTCTTCTTTGAGTTTTGAAAGACAACTGTTGAACAAAAGACTTGTTTCCTCATGAAGTGCACTTTATTTTGCTGATCACCCATCACTGTGGGAAAATGGATTTCAACAAGCTATTTCACAACCTAAAAAAATAGTTATATGCTTAGTCAGACATTTTTCTGTTTTGTAAACATTGTAAGACTTTAGATGTGAAAGTTTAATTTATTTTAATTTAATTTTGACAATGCTAGCTCATGCGATACCGCATTTCCGTTGCAGGCATTTTGTAACTGGAGAAGCGCAGGTGTGATTAATAATAATAATAATCAATAACTCCTCTCACGAACCATTAGCTTTGCGGGTGTAGCCCATAAGTCCATAAGTTTCTGTATCGATTAAAGAAACAACATATAAAGTTAATGAGTGAGCTTTAGAGGTGCTGGTAGGTGGATTATTTATTTATCTTAGCTTTGGACAAAGCTAGCTAGCTGTTTCCCTCTGTTTCCAGTCGTTACGCTATATTCAGCTAATCACCTGCTGTGGTAAGATTTTCTCAACAACTAGTGAATAATTACATAAAATAAAAAGATGGCCTACCATGCCTGCATGTGGGATCTTGGCCTCAGACGTATTTTGACCGCATTTGTGAAGAAGCCTCGGCTCTATGTGAGTGTAACAGATACAGGCCATCATGGAATAGAAACCTCATATCTCAAATCTGTTTGGGAGCAAATTACTGGCCGGGTCGATGACCAGTAAGCACATGAATGGATCAATATCTTCACTCTGAGGGAACAATCTTCACTTATAATGACAATGTATTGACTTTTTAATAACCGCTCATGTTTCAGCAGTGCTAATCATTTTGCTTCCCCTGAAAATGGATCCTTAACTGTGTGTGTGTGTGTGTGTGTGTGTGTGTGTGTGTGTGTGTGTGTGTGTGTGTGTGTGTGTGTGTGTGTGTGTGTGTGTGTGTGTGTGTGTGTGTGTGTGTGTGCGCGTGCATGCATGCATAACTGGCTGCATGTATTGTGTGGCATCTGTCTCGGGTTGAATGGTGAATGTGTGTCAACATGGGTCTGGGTCCCATTTATGGAATTAAGTAGAACGTGAGACGACTAATTGTCCCCAGTCTTGCTGTCAAATATCTCACCAGCTGCTTAAATTAAAACTGTTTTTTGTTTTTTTTTGCGGCTGTAAAACGAGATGCTTCTGCTAATTGAGAGCCGGCTGACAGGTCCCTTTGACCATCCAGGTATTATGATCCTTGAGCCGCCTGCCAGGCTGTTCGCTGGTCCTGAGCTGCAGGTTTCGAGGTACAGTGGCCAACATGAGCCATTCTGCTCTGACAGACTGCCCCCTATGAATAAATGATGGACTGTGTGTGTGCAACGGTCAATGACTGAAATAGCACCACTGCTGACGTGGTGCTGCTTTCATCTCTCCCTTGTTTCAACAGCTGGCAGGTTCAGGCTGCTCACACAATTTCACTTAAACAAGATTTTGTTCGAAGTTTACGTAACGATCAATACAGCAGTGTGTACTTTATGTAAGTAGGTGGATGTACGATGTATTTTATCAGATCAAAGTGTAACGTCAGCTTTGTTTTACCACAGGTATATACAGTAGTGTATAAATGTTTTAATATGTTAAAGAAACACATTTATTTTTAAAGCACACATCTTTTTCCAGCAGAAATTCATCTCTTAGTCATTTTCAGCTATGCTAGCAGCGTTGCTTTAGGGACAGTCGGTTGGTCCACCACTTTTGGCTGAAACTGAAATATCTTGATGGATCGCCGTGACATTTGCACAGGCATTCATGGTACCCAGACAAGCGATCCTAATAAATTTGATGATCCTCTGAGTCTTCCTCCTGCACCACCGTGAGGTTGAGCTTTGTGGCTTTGAGTGAAATGTCTCGACTACTCTTAGATGGGTTGACATGAAATTTGACACACACATTCATGTCAAGACGAATTGTAAAAACGTCGGTGATCCTTTCACTTTTCATCTAGTGCCATCATCGGAAATGTTTTTTATTTGTCCGGCACCAGGTTCAGCATGCTGATGTTAGCTTTTACCTCCAGGCACCGCTGCCTAAGAACAGCCTCATATTGCAGCTAGCATAGCTGTAGACTCCTGGTCTTCTTGTTTCTTGGTGCGTAACTTTGAGTTTTTTCAATGATAATCAAAACATTTAATTTCTGAATGAGGTGCGTTGGTAATGCTTCTTCCTTAGCTATTTATAAGAGCTGCCCACCTGTTTCTTGCATTGTTTGTCTCAGGTTTTCTCCTTGAGGGTTGGCAGTATCATAGTAGAGCAGAAATCTTATAAATGAGTCTTCAGATTTTAATGTGACAACAACTAAGCAGGCATTTGGCTGAGAAACAGTTCTATACATATATAAACTAAATGTCGGCATAAATTCCTGCATAGGATTGAGAATAACTACTTACTCTCACTTGCAAATTTGGAGAGTGCACTGAAAATGTAAAATTATTCCTTCTGTGTATTCAAACAGAAAGCAGACAACCTTTTTACATTATAGAAAGTGTTATACCACTCTCCATATTATCTTCTAAATGTAGACCAAGTGACGGATGCATTTGTACATATAGGTGAAAAAGCAAATATAACCCAGAGTGCAATTTTGCTTCCCACTTGCGTCTACCTCATTGCAGTATTCAGAGAGGAGAGGAGCGAGAGGCCCCGTGTTAAGTGTCTTATTAGTGGGAAATGACTGCAGTGTCAGACGAGCCCAAGCTGTCACAGTGCAGCCGTCATTAGAATAAGCATGAGAAGCTCTTGTCGTGGATGGAATCACATTTTAATCCCCACCACATTATTACTGTGGTGAGGAAGGTCAGCACTCAGGCACATTTAAGCAGGAATAAACCCCCTTGAGAGCTTATGATAATGTCTTCCCTCAATGGGAAATATTGGTCATATTTTAGTTTCAAGCTTTTTGTAGAATACGGCACGGCTAATGAAGAGCCTAATGTAATGCAGCTGTGCGGGCCGCCATGGTAACCATGAATAATTCAGCCTACTTGTTCTTTGGTTTCCTGGTCTCAGGAGGGTTCTGCCTATATTGTCCATTATGACAGGCCATTATCCAGACTTCAGCCTGCTAGCTCTCAGATGGTGCGCAGAGCCCATTTGTTACCCCTCTTGCCCCTGGTAACCTTCAACCAGCTGGAGAGAATGATTGAGACTATACTGTTATATAAACATGAGAGCAAGAGGTGCAAGAGGCAAGAAAACCAAGAGACCCCTTAACACCGGGGAATTCAAGGAGGCCCTTCCATTTCATTACAAGTGCATATTACATCTGCCTCCAACGCAATCAGTTACTCTTTGAATACAAATTGCACCAACAGAACACTGTGACATATTAACGTGCATTGTGCATGTCCTGTTTTGAGCAGTGGTTGAAGACATTTTTAGATGCTTTACATAAGTAAAAGTAACAGTACCACACTGTGAAAATACCCAATACAAGTGAAGGTCCTGTATTTAAAATATGACTTCAGTGTCTAAGTATTGTCAGGACAATGTACCTAGTGTGAAAAGTAAAAGTACCCATGATGATGAATGACTTCTGTCAGCTTTAAAAACTGCGTGATGTGTGTTGAGTTTCATATGGGGTAATATAGCCACCAGGTTTTGACAAGAAAAGGGAAGGCATAGAAGAAAAATGAAGATATCTCTGGTTCTGTTGCATCAATTCTGACAATAGAAATGTTCAAGTATACAAGGAAATTCCTCAGTGAAGTAAATGCTACAAAGGAAATACTTAAGTACAAGTAAAATTGTGCTCAAGTACAGTACTTAGTTACAGGTATGCCACTGGTTTTGAGCTGCTTTCTTGTAGCAGTGTCTCTGACATTTCACTCATGGCGAATATCAATGATCGAATCACTTCCTATGGATTAAAGTATAGAAGGAGCAACGAATAAATTCAAGAGTCCAAAAGGGAATTAGTTGTGTGATTGTATTTGGTCTGGAATGTAGTCGGTATTGGACCGGCCAGTTGAGGAGGTGTGATGCATTTGATCTGCTCATTAAAGCGGGCAGGGTGCTCTGCTCCCTGGTACCTCAGCCATTTCAAATCAATGCCTGTGGCGGGTCTTAAATCAATGAGCGTGTTGCATCTCAGACACTCATCAGTGGGCAGTCCCCAGAGAGCTTGGATAGCAAGGAGGAAGGAGAGGAAGATAGACATTGGGAAAGAGGAGGAGGGAGGTAGGGAGTACACTCTCAGCTACTGACCTCCGTAATTACCCTGTGCTACCGCCTGAATCCAAATGTGATCCGATTGAGATAATTGCCTATTGGATATCTCATTGAACCTTACTCCAGTCACAGCTCTCAGTGCTCTCTGCCTGGACAAACCTGAACCCATGTCACGCTGTGGCCGAGCTGCCACTGTGCTAAGGCCTGATATTTAGCATGGGAGTAAATTGAGACTGATGTTTGTGTTCTTGTGATTCCTGCCCAGCCATTGTCCCAAGGGCAGGGCAGTGTAATCAGGGCCGTGATAGCATCTCTTGGGGGGGGGGGAGGAAACAGGGCCTGTGGGCTGATCCAGAGGGCAGATATATTTATCTAGGTAATGAGAGCCCAAACACTGTGGCTCTGTGGGGAGGGCTGGGGACATGGCCTAGTGCGCTGAGAGACCCGCCAATGCCATGGCGGCGCGGTTCCCGTGCTGCTCATTAAACTTCCATCAGCGTGTGGTCACCATGTTCCTGCCAGGCCTCCAAAGTGCCCGTTATTAATTCATGAAAGCACACTGCACATGTGATTGAGTCTGGCAAGCAGTGAAGCATTGAGGCACGAGAGATGGGGGAAATATTGTCTGTGTCTGAACACCCAACCCTCCACCAAACCCCTCCCACGCTTTCCCTCTGGCAGTGTGCCCTTGAAAAAAAAAAAAAAACCCTGAGACAGAGACACAGATACACTATGTTGTGAAACATTTATAGCCGCTGCTGCAGTTTGCCTACAGCTGGAAAGAGAGCAATGCAGGTCATGTGAGTGTGTGGGTGTGTGTTTGTGTGTGTGTGTGTGTGAGCACATTTGTGAATGTATATGCGTCAGGGTGTGCATGCATGTTTTGAGCCCATTTGCTTTTAGTGTTTTATAAATGTGGAGGAGGTGGTTGTGTATTGTCGAGACATTCTGTGTGAATATATTACCAACAAACGCAATGTTGTTTTGGGACGGGATGCTTGTATATATGGTGAGCCAGTCGCTTTTATCTTCGCTCCACAGACGTGCTCTTTAAAGCTTGTGTTGGGAGGGCCGCCTTTTAAAAAGGAGACAGTAAATTGGCCTGGATATGGATTGTTGCAATTGAATTTAAAACATTAGCTGCAGGATAATAAGGGGTTGCTATAGAGAAAATCTAGGAAATGCATTTGGTCGTTAGAGCATAGAGGGATGGGACTAATGGCGCACGGGGGTGGGCTGGGGGTGGAGGCAAAAAAACGATGAAAACCATTTTTAGGATGAATGGGTTATTTCAGGGAGAGAGCGAGGAAAGAGAGGGAGGGAGAGGAAGTGAAATAGAAAAGGGGAGACGAGGGAGACGGCAAGAGAGAGGGGTGCTACATGATTTCAAATTAACCATTATTGTAGGCTGTGACATGTATTATGTCTCCCGAGGCTCCGAATCCTGAGCTCATTTTCACGGAGAAGAGGGGAGTAAGAGTCCACTGTCACAGTTTGAACGTGTACAGCTGGCTTGAGCTCCTCATCTTACGGCCAATTATAACTTCTCTTCTTCCAAATCCTTACCCCAGCTCTCCAAGGCAAATCTCACCATGCATAGTTTATTGTTAGCTTCACTCGATGTCCAATTAACAGAATGTTCCCCTCACTTCCTCCCCTCCCCCTGCAGTGGAAAATAAGACGCCGACAAGTAAAACTGTGTTAAGCTGCAGCACTCTTCATCAATATAATGATAAAATAATAGCAGAGGGAATATTTAGATGTTATTACGTCTGAGCAAGTAAGAAAAAATGATCATTGTATGATTATTTCCTAAAATAGACATTTTGTTGCTATCACAAGTGGGAAGTTATTAGCACTGTTCTTGTTCTGGTTGCATCATGATTAAAATGACAGTTCAGGGACTCTATGATAGGTCTATACCATGCGTCAACAGAGGCAGTATGTGAAAGAAAATAGTGTTTTAATCACTTTTGTTTGTCTTCTCATAAATCAACAGTTAATTTCTTCTTTTTCTGACAGTAATTGAGCTGTTCTCTGTGGTATGAGCCTCAAGTTATGCATCGACTCCAGCTCATCTCATAATTGGTGTTGGGAGGGACCGTGGATTAGATAGAAAATGAAATTGACCTTGTTCTAGCCTGTGAGGTAGACAAAAAATACCTATGCGTCAGCCTACCATACATGGCTAGTCATGTAGAAAAGACAAAATGGCAACTGTGAGAGAGAGAGAGAGAGAGAGAGAGAGAGAGAGAGAGAGAGAGAGAGAGAGAGAGAGAGAGAGAGAGAGAGAGAGGGAGAGAGAGAGAGAGAGAGGAGAGAGAGAGAGAGCGAGAGAGAGAGAGAGAGAGAGAGAGGAGAGAGAGAGAAGAGAGAGAGAGAGAGAGAGAGAGAGAGAGAGAGAGATAGATAGAGAGAGAATCGATCGAAGAGATATCGAGAGAGAGAGAGACGAGAGACGAGAGAGAGAGAAAGAGAGATCTAGCTCTCTTCTAGCGAGAGAATCTCATCTATGAGAGAGCTCGATCTCTCTATACTAGAGGCTGCTCTCTTCGCACTCGATAGCTCTCTTCTCTAGAAGTCCGAGCTAGAGAGAGCGAGAGAGAGAGTGTGTCTCACTACATCATATCAGCTTGTGTTTACTCTCTTGAAATGTGAAAGGCAATGTGCTGCCCAGGAGCATCTCTGTCAGATTTAATCAGAGTGCAACTAATAGGAGAAGCGGAAAAAGTTCTTCTCGTATTAATAGCCGCATTAAACTGCAGTGTTTTATGATATCATTAGGCCAATATGCGGTGTCATTATCAGATGGGTGGAAAATGTAGCGCTACAAAAATCCAGAGAGGTTTTAAGTCTAATGTGAAACAAGCTATAATTACTACATGAATTTCATCACAGACCTAATCAGCTATTCTTAGTTGTTTATCTGGGATATTAATTAAATCGGGATGTTGTTTCCTGGCTTATGAAAGTACTTAAGCACCGAGGACCTTGCCCCCTTTGTCGTCCACTCTGGTTAGCCAGTTATTGATACAAGAAATGGATACGGCATTGCAGCCAAAACAGTGCAAGTAAAGTGATTAGAAGTCCATATCTCCTGCTTTATGGCTCACACAACCTTCACATGTGGAAGATATTTATAGAAGAACAAGGGTCACGGTTCTGTGAATTGATAACGGATTTCCAATGGTGATCATAAATTTCGCATTGACAGTCGCTTCAATAATATGGTTTTACAATCATAGATGAAAAGGCCCTATGTCCACACAGAGCCACGACACCAGCAGGTTTAAGAATGATTCACCTACAAGTGTGTTGTTCTTCTATCTTGCAGTACAATCATGAGAACCAGAAGACTTTGTGACGCAGTTCTGTGTTATAGTCTTTCTGACCCTACATTGGCAAACTGATCCACCCCCCTTAAATTTTCAGGAGTTAGTAAATCAATGCCCATGGTGAAATTAATAAGTGCTTAATGTCTTGCTTAATGTGAGTGTAAAATGCTTGTTGTACCTCAAAGTCCTTGACCACATACAGTATACAGAGAAAACCTCCTGCTACTGTGTCAAGCATTTCTCACTCTCATTAACTGTGACATTTATACATTAGTGCCTTTCCACAATTATTGACCATATGCAGTAATGTTTGGAAACCTGGCCAAATGTGACAAGCATCAGGATGTTGCTGTTATGTCTACATTACATCCCTATGTTGTGTAGAGAATGATCATAGTTTTGCTCTTCACCCATTCACTCTTAAGCAACATCATAAATCGTCACAAAGCTGAAAACAGGGCTGAAAAGATGATTTAGAGATGCGTGGTTCTCAAAGGACCGTAAAGAATACTACAATAATACTTAATAATATTGATCCTAAAACATCACTGACAGGGAACAGTTTACTGCGGAAAGAATACTTACTGTCATTACTTTAGCTACATTTTAGTACATTTTAGTAAGTAAGTAAGATTTTGAATGCTGAAGGATGTTATTTGTAGCGGAATATTTTCACAGTGTGGTATTTCTACTGCGGTAAACGATCTGAATACTTCTTCCACCACTGTGCATAACTCGTACACAAACTTATGACCAGGGGTTGCGAGGTGTATGTTAGACCCTGGGCTGACTTGGTCCAGCTGAGTAAAGGTCCAGCATTCACACCAGGAGACTGTAAACGGGCATCTCTGCCAGGATCAGTATGTCTGAATGGGGTTTGCATTGACTGAAATGTGTATGTGCATACAGTACACACATATACATCGACTCAGACACACACACACACACACACACACCACAGATGTGACACTTCTTTTGAACAAGCCCCTCAAGGGAGCGATTTCTCGTCTCGCCTTCAAAGTGAAAGGCGTACCGTATTAGTTCACATTTCCAGCAGAGCAGAGATTTACCACATGCAGCCAAATGTGTGCCACCTGTCTGCCATCAGAGCTGATGGCCAGGAGGAACCTTCAGTAGACACCTCTCAGTACTTTTACTTTTCTTTTTTAAAGGTTAAAACTTGTTTAGAGCTGCAACGATTAGTCGACTAATCGATCAGCTGATGGACAGAAGAATAAGTTTATAATCGATTAATCATTTAAGACATATTTCGGCACATTAATCTATAATGAAAATAATGGTTAGTTGCAGCCTTACACTCATTATGAAGTGAGAACTGGATTATGTTGCAGTACTGCACAGGCATTTTGATGATGTGAGAAGCATCATGTTGTAATCGTAACTTTCAAATTGCTCCTCCAAACAGTCTAAAGTATCTAGGATGCAGGACTTCCTGTAGCGGAAGGACATCTGTGTTATGTGTCAGAAATGTGTTAGTAATGTAGTTGTCGCAGGGGGCGCTGTGGAGGAACAAGTCCCACTGGGAGACAGATGGCAGTGGCCACAGAAGTACGAGGCGTGTGCTGGCTCTGCACATTCACTGTAGGGCCAGATCTCAACACCTCACCTCTTTCGATTAATCAAGCCTGCCTTGGTTATTTAAGGCCCCCGATTAATCATGCAGGATAACTGAGGTGATAGATTAGGGTTAAAGGAAAGTTTGGAGATTTGAAGATAAAAGGCTTTATTCAGGGTTACTTCAGCCAACAATCATCAGTCCAAGAGGCTGCAATCAGGGTATCAGGACATTGCATGCAATGAGTTTACATATCCATCACTGAGGCAAATTCTCTTCAGTCATCATTAGTAATGTGATATGTTGACATAGTGATCTGCGTCAGTGCTGTCTGTCCGTAAACAGTCTGATCAAGGTCACAGACCACAGAATGTACTTAAGTTACCGCTCTTTCTTAGTAAAGTGGGAATGATACTGCAGGTGGTAATGCAGAGGTGTTGATACGGGGAGTGCCCTTTTCAAATTAATTATGTAGAAATGACGTTAACCTTCCTTAAATGATTTCTTTTCAAATCAGAGGTTGACGCGAGTGTTAATTCATTCTGATGGGGAAGTGAGGCAGCAAGAGCCTGAGAGCAGGCCTCTTCACTGGTAATTTAACTGCAGTATGTGAGAGGATATGCATACATCAACACTCAACACCTCAACACTTGCGATTGGCGGGGACTGGGGGAATGTGTGAGTGTGTGTGTGTGTGTGTCTTTCTGCAGCTCGGCAGAACATAGGCAATGAATCTGCACAAAGAGCCATCAGAATAACATGTCACTTCCTTACTATGTTAATAATAGCTAATGTTAACAGTTGAGAAATGAAGATTGCAATTACTTGTGTTTATGAAAACGGTTTCATGCGTCCTTTTAAGCAGCAGGCCTTTCAGTGTGATCACAGCATTAGGTTGTAGTGAATAATGTCTTCATGAGCAGGCATTCCCTCTGCACTGCAATAACAAGTCCTTGGTTTGCTAATGAGCGTCTAAAGTGAGACAGTCTGGTGTGCTGTTAAATGGCAGGGAGAGCTGTGAGGATCTTATTCTAACACTTAAAGCTGACTTGATCTTCTGTCTTTACTCCTGCCAGCTGCTCTTTGCTCTGACAGACACGAGCACATTCCTTGGAAAGAAGATTCTGGTTGAGCCATTTACCTGCCAATCAAAACCGAAGGGGTCAACCCCCCCCCCCCCTCCACCTGTGGGGTGTGTGCTCGTCATGCACTGTGGGTCTCCAGATGAACCCTGTCGCATGTGTGTTGATGTAGGATCATTTGAGCATGTCAGCCACAGCGAGTACGCCACGTCTATAAGGGGCCCACAGTTAAGTTTACACTAATTAATGGGGCTGAACTTTTCAAGGCAATGCATAGCCTTCACAAGCTGCAAAGGACCACACTTCTATATTTAAATCTTATATGCAGCAAGGTTATTTACAGCTAGGAACATTATACAACACCTCATTTTGCTGAATCCAAATGAAAACTGCTACCTGAGTACAAAGATTAGGAGACTTGAGGGACTCTGGTTTCTTCCTTTTTATAATTTCTTTAATTTTTTTAAAGTAGTCGCTTTCAGCTTTATATTAGTATGTGTATTATTAGTAATGCATTAACTTGTAAACAGGTTTTAATTCTTAAATTGGTGAAGATGGTATTTAAACTACTTTATATACTTATGGGAACTTTAATATATGACAACATTTAATATTTTATAAGATGTTTTTATGTACATTTTTGATCTGCAAAGTTTGTAGGCGAACCTGACTGATAACTGTCTGGCTGTTATCGGCTGATATTGGCTTATCTCAGATTTATTGATCACCTATACTGTATGTTGGCCGATAAGAAACAAGAAATTGCTTTTAGATGGCTCTTAGGTTGTTTTATGTGCCATTTAGGTTGTGTCTAGGATGAAATCTTTAGTATGATTACATTAGACAATTTATAAAAAGAATTATAATAAACATTTCTTTTAAATTCTGATTTGTGCTGCCCCGTCTTAATAAACTGCTTTTATACATGATCAGCGGTAAAGAGCGTTCTGCGCTGGCTGTACTGTTATTTTTCCTATTATATATATATATATATATATATATATATATTATATATATATATATTATATACATATATATATATATATATATATACATATATATACATATATTATATATATATATATATATATACTATATATATATACATTAATAAATAATTTATTATATATCTATAATTATATATATATATATATATATATATATAATGTATATATATCCTACTATATCTACATCTATAAATATCTTATATCTATATTTCTATATATACATATATATATTTATATACTCCAATATTATCATACCTCTCTATGTATTTCTCATCTCTTTCCTCTCCACCTCTCTTTCTAATCTATATGTTATAATCCTATCTCTCTCTCTCTCTATCTATCCTATTCCTCCATCCTCTCTACTATCTCTATTCCCTCTTCTTTCTATCTCTCCCCAACTATCTTTCTCTCTAATCTTTCGCTCTCTCCCCTAGATAGATCTTTCTAGAGGAGAGAGAGAGACAGAGAGACAATAGAGGAGAAGAGAGAGGAGAAGAGACAGTAAGAGAGATCAGAGATAGATGGAAGAAGAGAGGAGAGAGATAGACAGAGAGAGAGACATGAGATAAAGAGAGGATATAGAGACAGAGAGAGATACATAGAGAAAAAGAGAGGGGAGAGAAGAGGAGGGAGAGAGATGAGACAGAGAGAGAAGAAAGAGAGGAGAGAGAGAGAGCGAGAGACAAAAGATAAAAGAACAGACCTAGAGAAAAAGAGACATAGAGAGATAAGAAGATACAATGATGAGAGAGAGAAAAGACAAGTAGAGAGAGAAAGATAGGAGAGATAGACAGAGAGAGAGACGAGGAAAAGAGAGATATGTATATATATACTATATATACATATATAAATATATATATGTATATTATATATATATACATATATATACATATATATGTATATATATATACATATATATATGTATATGTATATACATATATATATATGTATATATATACATATATATATACATATATAATATATATATATATATGTATGTGTGTATGAAAGGGAGGACACAAATATTGAAGGATACTGTGACATTTCACAATAGCGGTCTAATCTGAGCTAACGCTCTTAAACAATGTAGCACCTGATTGTTGGCTTATCCCGGGGCGTGTGGTTACTGAGGCCTGTCGTCCAGCCGGAGCCCTGCTCTCAGAGGGCTTTAGTGAAGCACTACTGCCGGGAAGGGAAAGGAGAATTGCCTACTGAGAGGGGTGGAGTGCACAGCAATGTAGGGGTGCTGAAATTTGTGCTCTCATAAGACACTCTCCCTCTCCCCTTCTCAGCAGGGCCCTGTTGCCACCTCCCCTTCAGCCTGTCTCCCCCCCTACTCCTCCCACATGACAGAGGAGCCGCCGGAGCAGCTGGGGTTAGGGATACTTGTCAGCAGGGCGATCGTGTGTCCTCTGAGTCTGTCCCCAATCTGTCCCATAGCCACATCGACTGACAGCCAGCATCAGCTGATTATCGCCACTGTGGCAGTAAAAGAAACCCACTTTGGCAGTGACAGGCTTATGACCAGCAAGACATGCTTATATTGAGTAACCAGCACTTCATCCAGAAGCTCAGGCTGTTACCCTAGCCTTGAGAACACACTACTGGGCAGATAGTCTGACACATTAGCAATCTCTTTAAGGTTAAAGGATCAAATCATAGCACCGGTCATACAATCTGTTACCCGTACAAGATGTTTATATGTTTGTATGCTGTAATTGAACTTTATTGCTTCTTTGATACACAGAGCAGAGCGATTGGCCCGGGGTGAAAGTGCTTCTAATCATATCCACAATACATATGGAGTTGATGATTAAACCACAAGGTTTACTCGTCATTAAACTGGTGCTTTGCTATGTTTGAATGAGTTATATTGCTGACCAAAGGCAAGTGTGGAAATGACAGTATATGAGCTTGGCATTCAAAAAAGTTATTTTAATCCCTACTGGCCAGTCGTGCTTGGTGTTTGTGTATTTTGAGAATCTCTGAGAGGTTAACACCCCATGTGCTCAGAGGCTCAGACAGACTACTGGTGTCTGGTATCAAGCTGAATTAAAGCTATGTCAACACATTCAGTCAGCCAGGCTTACATGACAGAGGCCCCCATTCGCCTCTTATCTGAGGCACAGACATACAGTCAGCTACATTGCGCACACACACACGCACACAAACACACACACGATAGATATTCCACTGTTCCCCGTGTTTATTCTCTAAAAAATATTGAAATGAGTTTGTAAATCTTTCTATTGTCTGCCGTGAGGACATGTTTGCCTTGTTTACAATGCGAAAAGATTAGAAAGCACAGAGAGATATCATTTATTGATGGAATCAAATTAAAAGTTTCATACTTGTACCCAAAAGCATCAGCATTGGAATTTAATTATTAAGAATATGTTTTCGGGGTTGTATGCTGGTTAGAATATTGTTCTGGAGTAGCAGACATTATAACCTTCCCCTCCTGACTGAGTGTGTTATTGTGTCACCAGCCCTGGGCCCTCATACTGCAGACTAACAGTAACTGACTAGCTCTGGCTTACGCTGTTATGTAAAGAAGCCCGGTCCAATGGGAGAGGCGGACTGCTGCCTGGCCGCCTGGTAAAGTCAGCGTGAATGAGGCGACGTTGACGTTGCCCTCAGACTCCTGTTGTTCTGTTGATTGCCTGTGTGTGTGGCTTGTTAGGCTGCTGAAAGCATTGTGTTTAGCCCCAGCGACGGTGGCTTGAAGGTGACATCTGTCTGGGAGGTAGAGGAGAGAGCAGAGGAGAGTGCTGCGCCATGCTGCTATAAATACGTAGCAGCCGTGACAGCTCACAGAGGAAGCAGCTGAGAAGAGGAGCTTTGCTATGCTGCATACCTCCTAGTGACCCTGTCACTTCCACAGAGGTCTTAATTATTCTGCACTGGCAGCTCCCCTCTGCTCGCTGCTGAAGCTGTGACACACAGGGGCCTGTCAGAGGAAAGGGCCACACTGTTCTCTTTAAAATACTGCTCCCACAGAGCATGTGGGTGCAGTGCTAAACAGCAGTTTGGTTCAGTGTGTGAACACAGTAGTCCTATATACAAATCTGTCATTTAGGTTTTAAATTAGTATGCACTTGTGTACTCTAGCACACTTCTTTTTTTTTTGCAGCCTGATGCCATTTATCCTGCAATTATTTTTCACTTACTCCTCCGACTGCGTGATGACTCGCATATATTTTTGGCTCAAAATGACTTCATTGGCTCCGTACCTTCTCATTTTTCCTTCTTTGTTCCCTCTGATTATTTTCATACACCCAATACTTGATGATTACACCTGTTTTATTTAAGCTCTTTGTTTTTACCGTGTTTGTCTCTACGTGTCACCACAGAAATGATTCAGTAAGATGTTCAGTTTCTAATCTTATATTCAGGGTTGCAGTCCATAAAACAAGTCACATTTTAGCATAGTGTGAATGACCTCTGTTACCCTGTGAATGACGCTAGTGGCTTTAACGGCTGGTACTGGTATGGAGGTACATCTTTATCACCTGTGCAGGCTTAACGGCAATTTATAAATGGGGTTAGAGTTTCCACACTCAGGTTTCAGTGTGGTCAAGGTCACAAAGTTCCTGTTACACATGCAAAAATGTGCGCAAATACACAATACTGACACAAATATACAGTATGCATATTTCACATTTGTTTATTTGTCTGTAATCTGATTAGCATTAGCATTTAATTAGATTAGAGCATCTAATAATTACACAGTTCATATCCTTGTACATCACATGATACCAGACAGTATTTTTGCTGCATTTTGCTTCACATAATGGAAAGATAAGTGCTCGCTATTCACCCTGAAATAATTCCTCATAGCAATAAAAATAGTTCCTGCAGAGCCATAACCAGCACTCTACCCTGACAATGACTGATACTGTTGAGTTGCCTTTATCTGGGCCCAATTGTGTGCTTATGCATGAGTGTGTGTATGCGATACTAACTGGCACCAGTGGATAGATTACCTAATACAGTCCAAGCACGTTATTAGACCCCAGGGCGCTGGCTAAGTCACTCTGAGTTCTGTTTCTGGGCTTTTAATTATTCATCAAGGTATTGCCTGGGATGTAACCTCAATTACTGTGGGCTGCGGGGCCAGGTCACGTGTTGTTAACACTGCGCTGTGATCAGAGCCACCACAGGGAAGGCTGCCAACGGGAAGAAGTGCTCTGTGGCTTGGCACTCCACCCACCACCACTGATTGGCTCACATTTAGCAGGATGCTGGTTGCACTAGGGGGGAGGGGGGAAGGAGGGGAAGGGCATTCCTCAGATTCCCTGTAGCCACAATGGGGACAAGAGGATGGTGTAAATACTGTAAATCAAACCTTGATTGGTGTGATCAGCGTGGTGTGAGCAGCCATATGAGGCTGGAGGAGGAGGGAGGTGGGAGAGGAACAGCTGAAGGTTTTAATGAGCCAAGAGGAGGGTGAGGTGTGAGCTCTCTCCCTCTCTCTCTCTCTCTCTCTCTCTCTCTCTCTCTCTCTCTCTCTCTCTCTCTCTCTCTCTCTCTCTCTCGGGCCCACCTGTAGTGGGCAGACAGGCGTGTGCACCTGCAGTCCTGGAGCTCTCAGCACAGCTCCCAGAGGGGGAGAGAGGAACTGGCAACCCAGCAACACTTGACAGAAGGACACGGAGATTAGAGGCTGGTCTGATTTGAGTGGCTGGAACGTGCTAAAACTAAGGACATTGTCCATCACATGCTCCCTGTTTTTTAGTCTTGTCATGTTGAATTATCTCACCTTACTTCTTCGTGTTTAAAAGAGAAAATGGAAAATAAACTCCAAATTGAGCATTTCTGCCTCTCAATTTGAACCTTAATAAGGCATCTGCTTTTCCATTTGGAACATCCATAAAATCAAGCAGCCAGAGCTGAATTTCTGTACTTCTATCATATTTGGTGAGAGTGATCAGACATCCCATTTCTCGGCTGATTTGTGGCGATCATGTGCGGTCGTCCCCTGTGCCTGCGTCGCTCTGACAACCATGCCATGCATATCCAGGTAGTGATAATGAGAGCTGCTGTCATGGCGATCTATGACTAACAGCAGTTTCACGCTGTGTTAAATCAGGGCTGCTGTCTTGTTAGAGTCTGCTCCCTCAGGCCACACCTACCTTTAGCATCTGATAACGAGGTCTCCAAATCCCACGATTTAGGATATAAAAAGATGGCTATCATAAGGTGACAAATATATTTACTGATGGTGTTATCTACACACACACGGTCACAATGGCACAAATAATCCACCGTCCCATGATGTTTCACTGCAGTGATCCAGCATGGCACCTGCCAATTCTGCGGTGTGTGAACCCTGTGCCCTGGTTAAATGTACAGGGTACTAAACATTACTGTAAAGATTAGTCCATTCATTGGCGAGTCGATGAAAAACGCAAAACATTCTCTGTTCCCATCTTTTTAAATGTGACTATTTGGTGGTTTTCTATGATTAATCAATAATAAAAGTTATTGTTAGCCACAGAAGTACGAGGACGTAACCACACGTGTGATCTGATTTCCAATGACCTACAGGTGGTGGTATTGCGGCAGGAAACTAGGGCTCATCAAAGTCTTCAAAGTCTAGTAATTGAGAAGCTTGAACTTCAGAATGTTACTTAATACTTAAGAGATTAATCGATTGTCAAAATGGTTGCTTGTTATTTTTCTGTTTATCAACTAATCAATTAATCGACTAATCGTCCCAGCTCTAAATTAAACGATCAGATATAAAAAAAAGAATCGATTGTGGCCGTCCTAAATCTCATATCAACATGTCTGGGGACAAACTGCGCTGCTGTGCGTGACTGTATTGCGTTACACCCAGAGGACAAGAGCAGATGTCCCAGAGAAGTGCTACTAGAGCTCCAGGCAGCCCGTCCTCAGGGGGGGGGGGTCAGCAGACAGGAAGCGGCTCCAGATGGGACATCCTGTGTCATAAATATTGTGTGAATTGTACTGGCTATAGTGGCACATGCCTGCTTTTGCTATGCTTCCGAGTAACCTTGACCGCAGATTTACAAGTACGGACATAAATTGCGGTGACTGATTTAGAGGCAGCGAGAGGGTTCAGTGAAATACGTGGACAATGTTAAGAGTTATGCCCTGTGATTATTTTTAATTCCTTTTTGTTCTATACATGTTTTAGTATATAGAAGTACATGCATGTTACAGTAGAGCACCTGTTATAGCCAGTGTCTACACGAAACAAACAAAAGATGCACATATTAATTTACTACCCGACAGCTTTTCGTTTTTATCTGGAGGTTTAATTATGTCTTCTCTCTAAAGGTCTTGTTTAGATAATGTAGTAGGTGCTAATTAACCAGCTTGCTCTCCCACTTGCAGTTAAGGTCACGATATTGCTTTGTTCGTGTTGATCCAGCAGCTAAGCCATAGCTCTCGGCTTTCCATTATGCTTAAAACCGGAGAACGCTGAAGTAAACCTACAAAATGAATTCTGGGGCAAGAAATGCAAACGCTATGCGAGCCGTGTGAGCTGAGTGGATTATCTATAGCTGCAGTCCTGCTGCTTCTCTGGGATAGTGCCTTTTATTATGGAGTGTTTTATTGCTGCCAGGAGTAAAGCTGACAAGAAAGAGGCAGCTATAAAATGAAGCCTCCCATTCTTGGTTGTCTGCCACCTTCTTTGAAAGCTGTGCAGTCTGTATGCATGCATGTTCATGTTTACAGTATGTGCATGCGGGGATTGATGTGCATTGTGAGCTTGTTTGTTTGCTCAGTCGGTATAAGATGCGTCTCTCGAATAAATAAGGCATCAGCGATTACTCATGTGTCACCGTAATCTATGTGGCTCTGATACCTAATCTGTCCTGTACTCCAACCCCAGAGTGTGTACAGTAGTTTATGTGTAGAACAGCATCGCTAGGAAGTTTGAGAAATGATTCATTTTAATATGCTGCCACATCTGTTTTGGAGCTGACAGAGTTTTGGCTAAAATTAAGTGTCCCAAATATTTCTTCCAGAAACCACAATGAGCTAATGGCCCCATCCATAACACAACATTTGAGCTGTGCTGTATATCAGGAAAGTGTCTTTATCTCAATTTGTCCTAAACATCAGGATCGGTACAGCTTCCCTGGTGGACAGTAGGACACACCCAGGGACATTTTTAAAAGCTGTGTGCGTGTGTGACAGCGTGCGGATGACCATGTCCACATGCTTTGCAGTGGGGAGCAGCAGGGATCAGTGGAAGCACAGCGCTGACAGGTTGACCCATACCAAAGCCCTCTGTCATTACAGGGATCAAACTGTTCAAGGACACAGACTTTCCCTTTTACTCCTCCCACTGCAAAAATGCTGCTCCTGCCCTCCTCACTCATATTGTTACATGATCATGCAGTTCAAGGGCCACATGGGTGTAATTTTGGCCTCTCGACATCACTGTAAACGGTCCCTGTCTTTAGCAAATTGTGTGTGCACAAGTGTACACGATGCATGCTTTAGTAGAGCTCAGCCTGGCTGCCAATCATGTGGAAAACACCCTGTGAGGCTTTCAAAGTTGCCCAGCATCCATAATTGTACCCTTGATGGAATTACTGTATTATTCTGGGACAACCCGTTAAAGTTTTGCACATAGATATTAAGGTTTTTTCTTTTGCTGTATCACCTTTTGGCCAAGATGCCTCTGTCCTGTTCTCATTTGGCGTTCAATGCAGGGAAAATAAAGACAGAGGATATAAGTCCTCCAAATGTCCAAAACAGCAAAGACTTTCGTTCCGTTTCCTACCCCATATGATATCAATTATGTTAATAACTACAGATTTGTTTTGCAAAACATGTTTAGTGGGAACATAATTGCTGGCTGGTTTACTGACATTGACATTAATGTTTTTTTTCCAGTAAAGGAAGTGTACCGCACACAACAAGTGGTAGGAAGGCGGTCGCTTGACACGGGAGTTCACGTCCTCTCCGGTGGTTAGGTTTAGGCTATTAAAGCACTTTGGTTAAGATAGTTGTTGTTTTGGATGAATACTGTAAAATGGGACACTTCAAGTCATCCATAACTAAGTGCCTAAACATAACCATAAACACGACCAAGAGTGTGCAGCTATGCTAGCGGCTCTGTGAGACTGTACTGAGGCACAGCTAAATGCTAACATTAGCATAGTAACAATGCTCAGCCTTTGTACATGGGCCACCCTCTCTACTAGGTGAGCTGCTGGGGCACTAACAAGTTGATCTTTAGCAGAGAATGTTCACCAGTTTTGTTTTGTCAAAAATATTGGACAAAGGGACATTTTGACCTGATAGTGGACCTCGATGAAACGTTAAGCAATCACCAAAGTTGTGTCATCATCAACGCTGCTAGCTTAGTCGAAAACTTAAATCATATTGTAGAGTTGCTATAAGCTGATATTGTATGAATCATATCAGATGGGTTGTTAATAAATGTTTTGTAGATCCATTCAGCGTCAGCATTTGTGACTTTGCAGATACTTTGATAATTAGCAGGATATACACATGAATCTAGAAGACAAGTTGCCGTTTCATGAGTATGTAAGTATAGCTCAGAAATTCTGAAACTTTACTGAATGGTATTTAGCTGACGGGACAATCTCCTATGAAGACAAGCAGTCTGGTGCTTCCAGAAACAGATGTTTAGCATGTTGGAGCAGTATATCTGGTGCCAGTTATATACGTGCGTATGTGTTTGTGTGTTTATGTTTTCTAACGGTAGAGGGAAAAGGAAGGTGTCTGTTGCGAGAAAGCGTGTTTTCTCTCCTCTCTTCTTCTCTGATTACTGCTGTTTTGGCAGCTGACGCCCAGTAATGGAGACCTGGCTGTCAGGGAAATTTGTAGCTGTCTGCTGTAGCGCAGCTCTTCATTCCAATCAGCAGCTGTCAACCCAGCCTAGGCCGTTATTAATGACGGCCACTAACTGCCTCACAAATTCTCGGCACTATTTGAGAGCCAGCGTGAAATAGGGTTACACTCTCCCAGTGTGCTGCTGTGGGTTAATGGAGGGGTCTCAAATATCACCAGACACTACTTCTGAGCCTTCTCTCATTTTAAGGAGCTCATGCATCAAGTAAAGAAAAACAAAGTGTGATTTTTGAATGTAAACAATTAAAAAAAAGACAAGTTTTGTTCTTGAGAATAGTTCAGCTGTTGTCAGTTTGCTCCTTAAGTCTTTGTTATCATGCTGATGTGTGTCTTGTCATGTCAGGGTGTGCACGGCTGAAGTACTCACCCTGCTTGATTGACTGAGATAACTGGTATCATAAAAACTACTTTGTATCCTTGTATGGTAGAGGTTGCACTAATAGAATTGTGTGTGAGGCCATAAATGCAACCATGACAGAAAAAGCATGTGTTTGTCAGCTGTTGAACATGGACCAGGGGCATTCACAACAGCACACTGGGGAACAGCTGCCATATAAATCACTCACCTTTTGAAATGCTGCGATGAGCTCGCCTGCCCTCACCGTCACTCCACGGATGAACTAAAGAGCGATTCAGGGCGGGGAGCGGCTGACAGCGGGAGACTCCACCTCCCATCTGCCTGGCAGGCAAGGCAGCAGGGAACATCACCAGACACCTTTCGTCAGGTTCCTCGTTGCTTAAGCTTGCTGCACCCCTGACTTTTTTGCGCTCGAGGCAAAACGGTGCGGTGTGGCAACGCCCAGAAAAAACGCAAATCATTTTTACCACAAGCTATTTCTCTGCGTGGTTGCATTGACTCACATGGTTTCCTTCTTATCATTCATCTGTAAGATTACTTACCCACCCTTTTAGGTTGATGAGTTACACTACAAAGAAGATTGACGCTCTTGGCTATTATAGGCCTTGTAAAAGAGGGAAGATTCCTGTCCTGTGACAGGTAGCAATTAAGTCTTGAAGAGGAGTAACAAGGTCCCGGATTATCCTTGTCAGAGGTCATATCAAAGAACAGCATGTCTTCTATGTGTGAGTTGCTATGAAGGATGAAGAGTAGAGATTGTTGTGGATTTTTTTTTTTTTTTTTTACCTTTGCGCCACAGTTGATCCTTATCTCAGGAATCTTGAACCTCAAAGGTGCGGCTCACCCTCATTCACAGAACAATCTTTCCATCCCTCCACAGCCCGCTAAGGAATGCTCACACCTGTAGCACTTCACCCAAACGTGGAGCCTGTTGTGAGAATCCAGCGGTGCTAACCTTCTTCTGCTCGCACATGCTGATCACTCCTCAGATAACAAGCTGTTGTTTTGGCAACAGCCCGACTATCTGAGAAATGATCGAGCAAAAGAAGGAATGATAGTTGTTATAATAATAATAATATATTATTATTATTATTATAATAATAATAATAGTCAGTGTTTATATGAGGTGCTGGCGCCCCAGAGTCCCGCGGCTGTTTGCGGTTCATTAAGACCTGTTCTCCCTCTGCTTTAGTGTTGAGCCACATTCCACAGCGTGTGAAGTTGTTTGTTAGTGGCTGTGTCGCTGCAGTGGAGGGTGGAGAAAGGGATATGTGTGTGTGTGAGTCAACAGCTCCACTGATCTGGGATTGAGCAAAGCGGTGTGTGATTTACAGCTAACTGCTCAAACACCTGTCATTCCACACACACTGTTACCACCCCGCACTGTAGGCACATCACTGGGAAACCACTGATAATTACAGGATGCTGTAGATACTATTTCTCCAGGAGGAGGAGCGAACAGTTCCTCAACTATTCTGTGGTATTTGACCCGCAGTGTCAGGTTTATGACTTAAGTGCTGTTGCGTCATGATGCTACTCTGAAGATTCATCTCCCCTCGGCTGGAGAGTGACAGCACAAGAAGGGAAGAACCCCATTTAATAGATTTTTCCTCAAGAAAATATTGCAACAGCTTCCTCACATCCTCACCCTGACAAACTCAAGACAAGCGAGGCAGAGCAGTCAACCAAAAAGAATACAGGAGCCTGAAGACACTCATTTTCAAGCTTTAGGTCAAGTTTCACATACCAGTTCAGCTGGTGCATTGACTAATTGTTCATATGTTACAAATAGAAGTATGTGAAGTATGCTGGTTGCTTCTTCCTTCTGGGTTGTGGTGTAATCACAGTCGGACCTGCAACACGATCACACGTCTGAAGAGATGAAAGGAGAGAGTGATGAGAAGGTCACAGAGCCTGAGGCAGCCCTGGGCGACGCTTCACACTCGTACACAACAAAACCAGTTCTATTCATGTTTTCTTTGTTTGTTTCTTTTTGCCTCCAGTTTTCCTCTGGCTTGTGTTCACCAGAAAATTACTTCCTTATTTCATTGCAGCACAAATATCCAATTATTACCCATACATGAACATGAATGAATACTAAAACTCATGACAGTCCATTCAATAATTGTCAAGATATTTCACTTAAAAGCAAAAAATGTCAACCTCGATGTGGTGAAAGTTAGAGGATGACCAAAGTCATAAACATCTCTGTACCATTTAGCAATATATCCAATAGTTGTCGAGACATTTCTCATGAAATGAAAAGAATCCCAACCCTTCAAACGGCTTTCTAACCTCAAATGTTAGAAAATGAAGTATTGCTAAGTATTTTTTTACACTGGGCTTCTAATCAATCAGTAAATACATTATGTAAATATAATACATTTAAACCCAACAATTACAATTTAGTTTAGCAACTACAGTATCTAGAATATTTCCTGGTTCCAGCTTTTCTTTGTCTTGTGTGACGGTAAACTGAATTTTGTTGTGTTTTAAAGAAAACAAGCAATTTAAAGACATTTACTTTGGCTTTAGAAAAATGTGATTGTGAGAAAAAAAAATACAATTAAATTAATGTAAAGTCTAAAATTATATTTTTCCCAAATTATGGCTGAAAGTTGCTTCTGTATTGTTCCATAAAGTATACAATAAATATCTTGCGTAATGCAGAAAGGAGATGTAATAAATTGATAATTGACTCACAGCATCCTCTCCAGAGCAAATCTAAGCGACGCTAGGATCTGCTAAATCCATCAGCCTTTGCGAGTGTAACACCAGACTGTCAGGGGAAATGGTAAACCTCACTGTTGTACATGTCAAACATAACATGATGAACAGTCATAAAGTCGCACATCATTTGAAGTTCACTTTTCCCACGTCGCGCTGCCACAGAGCCGGGCATGTCTGCAGAACCACAAGACCATAACTCATGCACGCTCTATAAACTAATCACTTCCTGGGTTTCTTCACACTGAGGCAAGACTGTTTCATCTCTGTGCAGATGAAAAATCTGGGGTTGTGAAAGTTACACTCACTCATGTATCGGCTTATTCTTGAATAAAAAAAAAAGCGCAAAATCTATTTCATAAGGGAGCTGTTACATTCACAGAGTCACCATTCTTCTGTGCACTTTTATGTATCTAGTTTCAAGATCCATGAAATAAGATTCCTTTGTCTGGGTAAGACCTAGACATGGGTGTCTGTCGGTGTCGAAATTGAACATCTGTGTGGCTGGGAAGTTGTTTTAGCTCAGGTCTCTGGAGGAAAAGCAGCAGTTAAAGGGCGCCTTCTCAAAAAAAGACTGGTTTGACTAACAATTACTTTAATCCTCAGTGGAGTTCACACTTCCATACACTCACATTTAAGTGCATGTATTTTTTTGGATCACTTTGGATGAGTAGCTCACAAATTACACCGAGGCCCCCCACTTACGACATTATTTATCAAAGTGGATGTTTCTGACCTTACAGACCCGTTTCTAGAAACACTACAAGGTGTCACTTTAGGATGAGCGTCACAGTGATTTTGAAAAGCGTCCCACTCTTCATTCACCAGAGCAAAATGTAGGTCATCGATTTATTCAATGACACAGCGGATTGTTCACACGCTCCACATGATGTGAATAGCGGAGCGTCATGTGGGTCATCAAGTTTATCAGAAGACTAAATAATATCCATGTTAATGTACCATGTAAACAGTTTGACCTGTGACAGAATCTCACCTCAGGGTCCATGAAGTAGCTCTTCTTGAGCTTTTGATCACATCATGTTGAAGCTTTGAACACTTTGAAGCTCTTTTAAAAGGCTCAGACACAGAATGGAAATATAAATAATGACCCCCGCAATTTCACGTTAATGTAGCAAACTCTTGTCTGCTGATTGAAAGCACAGAAACAGCTGCTAAATAAATCTTCATGTGAGTCTTGTCAAAGTTGCTCCATGCTCTTCAGAGATAAGTTGGAAAAAGTCATAAAATTAAGCAAAGGATTTGCCATGGAAGACGAGATTAAGGTGTTATATTTCTGTCACAGCCAAAAACAATTACACAAACATCTAATATAAGCAGTAAAGTGCTGAGTAAAGCAAAACAACAAGGTTTAAAGCAGGGATTTGAAAAAGTGAATTTCTACATTGTTCTGTTACCTTTTCATTTTAAGGCTGGATCTGGATCTCTGCTCATAATGGGGTTAAAATAAGATTTGAGGGTAAAGCTCATTGTGCTATAAAACTCTCAATTCTTTCCACTTATACAATTTAAAAGTTGCCTCCATGCTTTAGCCCTTGGCTGTCTATCCCAGTTTTAAAATAAGCAATTAGCAGTTATTTTAATCAACTTATTAACTACATATATTAATAATGTGCACTGCAAAAGCCTACACACACAAGACAGTGTATTTAATTTTTTTGGTCATACTCTTAAAGTCGACTTTTACTCAACTTTAACTTCAAATCCCCCATGGCCTATTTAGCCTAAATTGGCTAATAGATTTCTGCCAGATCTATAAAATCAGTTGTAAAATTAACAGGAACCTGGAATGAGGATAATATGGCGGCTTATATGTCTCCTAATCCTCGTTAAAAGTGTGGTTGTGATTAACCTTATTGTAGCCAAGTCGTTTCATGGATTAGATCACATTATTACAGCCCACATTTCATGATGGGTTCCTCCTCAAATGCACTCCTGTATTAGTTTTTGTCATGGACGGAGCACTATGTGTACGGCCTGTAGGCTTTCATGACAGTGTCCATGATGGAGTGTCATGCTGAGACAGGCTTTGTAAAGAGGCACCCGCAAATATATAGCAGCCCGTTTCCCTGACGGAGCGTTTTAGGGTGACAGGGCTGTAAAATGTGGGTAAGAAAATGGATCATGTGAAACACACGAGGCTGACAGAGTGACACTGAATATCCGTCCATTTTATACACTGCCAGAGAACACTCAAAACAAGGAAAGGAAACCATGGAAATTAACAATTTTGTGGCTAAGCTATTAGTGGCTTTTTGGCTGGCAATGCTAAAGATGGATAGCTTATCTGACTTTAATAGCTGGCACAGCAGCATTAGTGCTGAGCTGGAGCGAGGAGAGGAACAATACGGCACATTAGAGGAGCAGCCAGCTCACGCTAGAAACTGCTCCAGACTTCTAATTAGCATTCATTAACAGTAGGGGAAAGAGCGATTATGGTCTTTAAGTAGTGCATTAGCTAATGTTGCTTTTTCTCATGTCAGCAGATTTAGATAGGGAGGAGTGTGCTGCCACATCAGAGCCACTGCTTTGTGCTGACTGGAAGGTTTTGGTTGATGTTTGTGATGACCTTAAAATACACTGCTGCTGTTTGTTTACACTAGATATTACCTGCTAACAAGGCCACAGGCTCAGTCAAACATGACGGACTGCTTGCCATCACAGCTGCTGCAGAGGCTTAGATGAATATGCGACAGCCGTCCCGCTGTTTTTCGGTTGCGTCTTTACAGACTTGCTTGACGGATACAGAGAAAATGTAGCTTTCTGTGTGATCTACTAGCCGGATTCTACATCCCACATCTCACATCTCAGATTCAAACGATCACTAATGAAGTGAAATGGTTATCTGGCTTGTGGTCTACAGTTGTACAGCATGTTTCACAGAAGTTTGTTAGTCAGGATTATATTTGTAATTTTCTCCCTTATGGACATCATGCGCTTTCACTAACTCAAATTAGACTTCATTACATTCAGGTTGTTGGGCACCTAAAAACTGTGTGCAGCAACAACCATCTAGAAACACTTCACAACTTGACCGATGGGCAAGTGGTGAAAAGATAATTAAACGCGGTGCTTTTTCCAGAGCTGATGAAGTAAGTAGCTAAGGAGTGAACTATCCTTCTTATCTCTGTTAAGAGTTGCAAATGCGCACAACGGCTGTGGTTATTTTATAACTGCTAATAATTAAAACTATTTGTACAGGGGTGAGTAAAAATTGACTTCGGTCCAGTACGTTCCTGACCTTGCCATCAATAAGCATTGATGTTGAACTCTGCTTCCATGGTGTGTTATGTGTGTGAACGATTGTGAGAAAGTTAAAGTTGATGTGATTATTTTACACGGCTTCAATAATGTGTCCGTATGCAGGACAATATGGAGATATAATGTCAACGTGAGGGAGGGGGGCAGTCAGCTGTTGAGAATAGATGGATGGTACAATTTTACTTTTACTATTTTTTTTGTCATTTCTATCTGTGTGTTAGTTATATTACAGCATATATGTATATATTTGTTTTATTTTGCACGCCCAGATCAACTGGTTAGATACCATTGACTTTCAAATGTCTCATTCATACTCTATCAGAGCCTTAAGAACATCCTTACAAAGCATTACTGACAGGCATGATCAACACACCAGCATGCTGATCAATATTGTTTGCCCACTTCTCTATTCTTGTCATTTTACTGAGATTGGCAGAAGCTCAATATGTATATGTTTGTTTTCCAGATTCTCCTGTAGATTAAACTGTGCTGGCTGGTGAATCCTGAGCAAACAGAAAGTGCTGCTTTCTGATGGCTTTATAATTTCCTCTTACTTTATAATTGCATAAACATTATTCAGCTGCCCTCTGTAATTAAAGCTTTATTCAGCCACAAATATGCTTTATGCCACTGCGTGTTTTATGTGGAGAAATCAGTTAATGGCCTTTAGTGCCGACTTTGCTTTGAGTTTATTCATCCACAGCACATTTATTGAATAGAAGATTTCCTTTAGCAGTTGAGCAATCTGATGGGGACAATAACATAATCAGCCTGTTGATGTTTGCAGCTTTTTAACCTTGAATAAAATGGAAAAAAAGAAACCCTCCCGTTCAAGAGTGAAACCATCTGAAGTGTTGAGCTGTTCATGTAGGACTGTCAGCAAGTCCAAGCTCGACTACACAGAGCGCCCTCGGCCAGCAGAGTGAGGGACTCTGACGTCTAACATCAACATCCACAGACGGGCCATAAAAGAAATGTCACTCTTGTCAAACACGGAAGCCACTGAGGCAAAAGTAAGCAGGAGTTTGCTTTCTTCCTTTTTCTTATTATCTTTATTATTATTACTGCACCGGGCGGTCAAGGTTCACTAACGGAGCACGCTTAACCATGTATCCTGACAGACACACACACACACACACACACACACACACACGCACGCACGCACGCACACACGCACACACACACACACACACACACACACACACACACAACTCTCTGTCTCTCTCTCTAATACCAGTCCTGCTCTGTGTGCTCTGCTAATATTGACTCTCCTGACTAACACTGCCTCTATTGAGTCAAACACAGAACTGTTTGACTAGAATTAGAACATCATTGAGATAACAGCCGTGGACCTGTCCAGGCTGGAGCTGTGCTGCTAATGTAATGCAGAGCAGGAGAACCGCAGCACATGATTGTCAGTGAGTGAGCTGGAGGTGCAGAGGTGGGGCTTGCAATATGGTCCCTACACAAATGTTTTCTCACACTGCGACTTTTTATCAGCGACGCCCAATAACAGCCACTTGTGAAATGTCTTGTTGTGAAATCACACACACACACACAGTGTTCTTGTTCCGTGTGGGGCAAAGCTGCGTTTAAGTGCATTTGGTTTTTCTGTCATTAAGCTCATTGAGTCCTCAAGGTTGTAAAACTGGCTTGTCACTGGGGCCATTGTGTCGTTTGTGCCTCCGCAACGAAAATAAAGTGCCCTCAAAGTTGTTGGCAGCAGAAATCAAGGCTTGCATGTTGTGCTAAAGCACATTTTTAATCTGAATACAGGTATTAAATTCTTATCTTCGGTTACACATTGCAGCTATAATGTTAACAGTTCTACCCAACCATAAAACACACATACACAAAGAACACACAGATAAGCAAACCTACTCGACTACTCACCACTCACAGGCCTACTTACTCACTTTATCGCTCTTTATCTCTCTCTTATACACATTTCCCAGACTCAGGCTGTGACCGAAATCACTTCCTATTTGCTATATAGTCTATTATATTTACCCTCTGCCATTTCATTTGAGTTTTCTAATTTATGTCGTGCCCTAAAAAAAGTCTAAATGGAATGAGAAACACCACAATGCAATTTATTGCCTTTTTATTGATGCAAATAAAATTGTTTTCGACCCAACACCTGTCAGTGATGACACAAAATGATGATTGATAAGTGTTTGAAATCTCAACTCACTACCCACTAAAGAGTAAACTACAAAGAGTCTATTAACAAGGGAGGGATAGTTGAATGTTAGCTAAGCTCCGCCCCCCTGAATTACTGTTGCAGATTTTATCAGCTGTGGATAGCTAGATGATTAAACTGATATTAAGCACATGTGTTTTGTAACGAGTTATGTCTGGCTGACTTTGTAATAAAATCCCAGCTGACTCATTTTAAAATGAGAATCTTGTAAAGATTCTTTAATATGCACTTGATGGCTAACATACATGACTTGCTTAAAGTCCTCTCCAGTTGATAATCAATATGGAAATAGCATTGTTCTTCTAGTGTAGAGCTAGTTAGTTAGTCCGAGCATTAGAAATGGGATGGGGAAAAATGTATTTTATTATAACCCTATTTAGCTCCTTAGCTTACATACTTTTTATCACTTTAAGCAATGAAGACGTTATTATTATTATGAAGTTATTGGAGGATAACTTTTGCTATTAAAGAGCACAACAGAGCTTCTAACATTATCTTAAACTCTGATCGCATCCAGGACAGGTTGCTGTTGTTATCCTTTAAACTCTTAAATTATAACAATCGCTGTAACTCTGCAATAAATGTTCATGTTTCTATAAATATATAACTCTGTTTTTAACTAATACACCTTGTTGGGCCCACACATCCGGGTGACGGGCAGGCCGTGTTTGTCAACCACATGAAAGAAGAAGCGCTGAATAAAAGGCTGCTGCAGATGGCAGTGCAGCAATCTTTTCTGCTTGTGTGGTTTCATTTTATCCCTCCAGGCCCCTGTGGTATTTTGAATTGCCCTGGGTTATGTATTCACTCGGTCATGTAAGCTAAATGAACCATCCCTAATGTAAATGAGAAAGAAGGGGAGATAGAGAGATTGAGAGAGAGACAGGGATGCTAATGCAGTAGTGCCCCTGGTGTTGGGAGGGAAGAGAAAGAGATGTCAGCGTTTTCCTATATTTCACTTTTAAATGAGCCACAGCTGACTGGAGAGTCAAACCTTTTGCACTGCATATACCAAATAGTGCAACTACTTAACAAAAGATTCAACAATATGTACATTTAAAAGGTTTAAAGCATCACAAATGTGTGTTAATGTGTAATTTATAGAAAGGGCTTCTCATGCTTGTCTTGGATTAGCATGCAGAGGGATGATTCAACAGACCCGGCTCCATCACATACAGAGTTGCTGACTCTCTGTGACAGCCGGCAGGAGTAATGTGCTTTTGTGTTTATTGTGGTTGAACCTCCACCCCCACTTCTGCTATACCCACTTAGCACACAAAGTCCCAAATGCACTGTTTTCCCATTTAGGAGACGAAAAGCACATTTTTAAATAGTTAATAGCTTTCCAGGGACGCAGGTCGTGTTATGAGTGCAGAATAATCACTTTTTGATTATTTTTTTGTCTGCATGTTCAAGTCACGATACAAGGTAAACACAAAACAACACCGCTGCTGTCTGCATCTCATTTCAATCAGTAATCACCCGGCATTTTTTGCAATTGGCACGGCGAAACATGATGCAAGTTATTTTGTGTCCTCAATATATTTCCTGGCGTTTCGCTGCTTCTAAAGTGTTACAGCCAATTTGATATTAGATAAATATTTGAGCTGGCATACAATGAAGCGTATGTCATTTGAGCAAAAAGCACTGGCACTATGGATGCATTTATCTGCTCAGAGGGAGGAAAAAGACAAGGGAGAGGCCTTGTCTGTTCTCCATTAGATTCCACTCAGTTCCTCTACAAACAGAGAGGATGCTAGCCAAACAAGCTTATTCAAGGGGGTTCTGTGTGGACCGTGTTAGCTCAGCAAATCCAGCTCCACAAACATGCTTCAAAGAATCCTGCTATCTCCGCAGAGCCTTTGATGTGGGTATTGATCATGCAGCGGTCTGTGAGAAAGAGGGATGCAGTGGAGGTTAAATTTTGTGTTCTGGCTCAGATAGAATAGATGATAGCAAAAAACATGCACTCCCGTCACGCCGCGCCGTGCTTCAGTTATGACAGCTGCACAACCATTTTCTGGCTCTGAGGTAGACGCGATTAGGAGTAAAAGACGAGGGAAGAGCAAAATCAGATCATTTGCCCTGAGGACAGGTCACGGTGCATTATGTTTACCGCAGCAGAGGAGCCCAAGTAGAACACAAATAAAGTCAATACACAAGTTGACAGACACGCCTCCAGGTGACAGTACAAACAGTCTTAGATTTGTCTATCCACTCCTAAAAGCATGAATACATTCCCTTTTTTTTATAAGGTCAACTCATTCTCAGGAGGGAAACATGAACAACATGTTTGGATAGTTCCTGGTGTCGCACTACAGTGGCAAGAAAAGCAAACGTAAACAAATCCAACACTTCCAGAATGACACTGTCAAGCTGTATGCTATAGAAAGACAAACAAAGTCTGTTCTTCTTAGCATGCTAAAACAACCACCCACAGCCCTGCTCCTGTCTCACACTGAGACCATTAGTCACGATGATTTCCCTGCCAGCTGTCCTGGTGTGTGCTTAAGCTAGCCTCGCAGGCAGGTTGAGCCTCATTTGAAATCTCACTTCAGTTTATTAGGCATGCACCGGATCATTAGTATTAGTGTGAGGCCCATGCAGATGTGTTGCTCAGGTAATGTTCAAATGCAAAGCCGAGTGGCCGTTAATCATGCGGATAAACACACCATGACACTGGCATGCTGTGTGGATTATATGAACCCACACTCATCCAGTGTTCTTGCTTTTTGGAACAACTGTCCCGTTCACCTTGTCAACAGCAAACGCAGCCAGTGCTCTAATCTCATTTGTGCACATGGATGCCGTAATCTCAGATGTTATACTCATAGCTGGCCCTGTGTGATAAAAGTTGCTGCTCTATTAGAATGAATGAACTTTGGAACTTAGCCATATCTCATGAATTAAGTAACAACAACTGCTTAATGCACTATGTGTAATTACCTATCATTTACAAAGTGCAACGTGCAAGGTACTGGATAAGAGCAGCAGTGTGGAGGACTATTTTAAGATAAACAGCTGATGTGTGCGTTCAAAGAGGCTTTTGTGTTTGCTTTTGCGTGGGATTTTGTGTGTGGGGACCTGACTGAGCTTTATGCAGATATGAAAATCATGCAGTGCTATTTCACCCTCTTCCAAATGCCACCTATGATTGTTCACAGATAAGCTGGTTCCAGTGTGAGTAATTTGCATGAAAGCATTGGCAGGACAAAGGTTTGAAACACCATTCTCCTTCTCACTGTAGCAAACAAGGACTCACAGATATCAGTTTAGGTGTTTTTAACGCTCATTTATTCTTTGTACTTGCAGAACCGAAGCTAGAAGATTCATGCAATGTGAGAAAGTTGAGTCAATCTCCACCACATCCCAAATACCATTTAGTCATCATACATCATCCTGCATTGTGCCATTGTCAGTGCAATAATTTTTGGCATCTCTTCTCTCATTTCATCAGCAAACTGCTTGGAGCGCTGCTTAAATAATCAGCCAACTGCACGCAAAGCCCGGTTACGCCGCAGCGTTAACTAGATGAGATCAACTACTTGTAAAAAAGCAGTCGGATTTTTCTGTGAGGGACACATTGTGGTTACAATGAAAGTGAGTCAACGGAAATCAGTCATGGCATACTGTCACCACAGTAAGGACACAGCCAGCTAAAAGTGCAGCCAAGCCACATATACTGGGCAAGGAGAATACACTCTACTGACAGCTGCAAGCACTTAGTCAGCTGCCAAGAACAAAGACAGGGAGGAAAAAACACTATTCAGCCCAATTTGGCTATAATGAGCCTCCACAACAATGGTCTCCAATATTTTCAATAAGAAATCAGTCATGTCTTGAATTACATTTGTCAGGGGTCAACTCTCTGTGTGGATGTGTAGCCACAACAATAAGCACGAGAACAAATGGATTCTTCATTACAACTTGAACTCCAAATGATAATGCCAGGAAATAAAATGGACGGTGACAGACGTAACATCTGTTTAAGTCATCTTTGGGAGAGAGAAAAAAAAGTCATCAGAAGCATAAAATAAGAAATCAGATCAGAGCGGTAGACTGTCTCACAGAGCAGCTAAGTGACAAATCTGACAAAAAAGCAGAGCAGGAGGAGGAGGAGGAGGAGGCAGCAGATGGGATGAGGTGTTCTGAACCACTAACCACATGCGCTTAAGGGTCAGAGCAATTCTCATTCGATGTGCTTCTAAACAGCTGAAAAACCAAACTTTACCTCCGGGAGTCTCTGCGAGTTTGCGACTCTTTGACCCATCTGCTCGTCACAGCCGCACCAGCAGAAAGAGAGCGTGGGAGCTTTTACTTCTTGACAGTGAACACGGTGCCCCCATGCCTCGACTGTGCGTTTTAGTATGCATTAAGGCAGAGGAGCGTGAGGTGAGCAAGCAGTGAAGAGGAGCCCAGCGAGAAAAAAAAGCCAGATGACTCCCGAGAGGCTGGGAGATGGGCTGAATGACAATTGAATGGCTGTCAACACTCATCTGCATTCGCATATCTTTCTGGCCTGACACATTTAGCTGGCAGGCAGCCACGGCCTTGACATATGAAGACGTAGTTTACAGGTCCCGCTCAGAGCTTTGGTTTGCTAAGCTCAGCTCTCATGTAGTATTTATTTGTGTTCCCCACTAAGTGGCTTTTATTGTCAGGGAATTGTTATCCTCACCACTAAAAGAAGGCAGGAAACCTTGTAATGGGTTCTGGTTTAAGGGACAACCGTGGCTGTGATTTAGGTTCTTGCTTCGACATGCCCTTCATATCAGCAACCATTCAGTGTTATGATACAGCTTTGGAAGCAACTGAAACCGCCATCATACCTCGGATGCTGCATACAGCCAAGTTTAGAGTGCTACTGGATAGGGTTACACTTTCATCACACCTATTTAAACTCATGCCCACTTTTCACAGCCTGAGTCAGTACAGCGTGTTAATCATGTGAGCAGAAAGAAAAAGGTCATGAACCTGCTGCTCAACTCAAATTTACCAAAACAAAATAGCTACTTCAAAGCTGCTATAATAAATATTTTACAGTAATAATAGATCAAATGACCGTGTGTAATGTAAAATGTGTCACTCGTAGTGTCGAACCTTCAGCCCTGCGGAGCTTTAAAGTGTCTTTGAGCTCACCGTTTTGGTTTTTGGGCCCGCAACTTTTTTGCAAAGAATCTTTTTGAACTCGCTCTACAATCCCTGTTCGACACCAAACAGGAGACAGAGTTAGCAACTAACTGATGAATAAAGTGCATTTAACAGCTGAAGAGACAGTTATTTGGGATTGGACTATTGGACTAACATTCAAGAGGTGGGCACAAACATGACTCCAAATGAATGTTAATGTGCTCAGTCTGGTTTGCCAAATCAAATTTAAGCTTGATACTATATTACAGCTTGTTTATGCCCTAATGGACCCCAAATTATATCAAAAGGCTAGCTTTTGAGCCATCGCTGAGTAAAATGACATGTTATGAAAAGTCAAAAATATATAGTTTTAATCAAATGGTTTAAGGAAATGATTATATGACCTGAATAATGAATGGCTCTCATCAGCATCGTGTGATTTCAGTGATTTCATCTTGCCTGTACTAAAAGGCAGCTTATCAGAGTCATTCAAGCAAAGCGTCAATAACACATTGCAATTAGGCTTGCTCTTCTAAAATCTGATGGTCTAATTGACTGTGTATTCAAGTAGAACATCAGAATTCCCTCTAGCAGGTTTGATAACATTGATAAGCATAATGCGTAATCATAAGCCTGAAGCTCTGAAATGCAGAATGATGTATTCTTACCGTATGCACGGTGTTGTCTTTAAGACTTTATGCTTATTGGAGGCATTTCGTGTGCAGTTCACATTTATTTTCCTCAAGTGTCTCTTTGAAACGGGTGATGTTGATCAGGCACTCAACAGGAGTTTCATAATAACATCTTTATAATGCTCACGCCACTTGTTTGTGGAGGGCTTGCGGTGAGGAGCTGGGGATAATAGTGTGGTGCAGCACACCAAACAGAGCCTGGTCAAAAAGCAAAGCACTCGATATCTCATAGGAGGGAATTTAATGGCCACTGGTTGCTCTCGGCTCTTGACCCTCTCCAAGAGGCTCCATGTTAGTCACTCTCCAGTGCTTTCCAATTGAAACCCAGCCAGACTGGTAGTAGATGAGATTTCAACCGTCTACTCAAAGCCTGTATGACTGTACCACGAGCTTCAGCTGGTCATTACGCTGGCGATGCTCAGCTGATAGTGAAACTGGACGGTGACATTTTAGTACGTTGAAGTTTTTGCTGCTGTTTTCAAGTTTAGTTTTCCGACACTCGATTCTGCTTATAAAGGATTGAAATGAATCATAGATTGTTGTTCAATCTATAATTAAACATTATGTTGCCTTTCTAGCAGCAGCAAAACTCCAAATACAGTGGTGGAAAGTAAGGCACTTGTACTTCCATTCTAGGCTACTTCATGTTCCCACTCTGAGGAACATATTGTACCATTTACTCCACTAGTTATTTGACAGATGCATTTCCCTGTTGGTTTAAATATCACCATTTTACATGCAAAAACACATGATCTGCATTTAAAATGTGATGCATTATTGATTAACTTATTCCCACCAAATTAAGCAGTTAAAACATGTCTAATCAAATTTAACAGGGAGGCTTATCAGTTAACTAATGAGTGCCTTTACTGTATTCTCATGGTGTTATTGCTTCTTTTCCCCACAAACACCAACATTTGCCCTCGTCGCTTAGTTTGCAGACAAAAAGTAACAAACTTGCAGATTATGACAATGTCAAGAATAAACCCCACAGTGGACATACTCGTACTTTTTAAATCCTGGGATCCAGCTGACATTACCTGTAGGCAGCCAACCGCACTAATTTAATGTGGATTTATATACAATGTGTCTTGTTTTACATAATGAATATCTAATCAAGCATGAGCACAGGAAAGCAATTTCTGCAAAGTAATTGAAAGCAGACTTTGTTTATATGACAGAATATTGCTACACTCTTGGCAGAGGATCGCCCAGAGCTCTAACGGGACGTTAAATTGCTTTTCAAGCATCATTTTGAAATAAACGGGGCAGTCTCTCCTTATTAACAGTTCTCCTGACTGCTAATCTGTTGTTTTAAAGCAGATGCTACAACTGATTACAGACACTTAATGAATGTTGGCGAAGAGAAGCACAGTCAAGTTAGCATTTCTTTTTCATATTGTTAACATATTTACAGAATAGTGCGGTGTGAGGGATGCCTCATAGCAGTAAGTCATCAAGTATTCCTGCAGTGCAACTGAACCCGTGTTCCACATGCGAGATGTGCTGCGGTACTGTGCTGCCATCTAGTGTTGAAGAGTGATCCTGGCGCTGTTAAACTGCATGGAGCATTAAACTGTCACATTTGCTTTGTATACAATTTAGTGTACACGACAAACTGGTGCTTCAAAAGGAATTTTATTCCTGAGTGTACAGTGAAAGCAGGTTCAGTGGCAAAAGCTAATTTTTTTGAAAGAAAGAAATTGAAAAAGAACTGAATAATTTAAACTTAATATAATTCAGCACACAAATCGTATGTAGCAGACATTAATATTGTGGCAGCTTTACAATCACTCATGTGCCAAGTAACACCATGTTACACATAAATGTGCAAACAGACTCTTTTCAGCAGCAGCACCACAGGAACTAAATATTTGCCACCGACTGAATCACTTTGTTTCTTCTATTGGTTCAAAGATAACATCAAATATTTTTACAAAACAGCTTTGGTGACCCATGTATATACACTTTTGCATATATAAAAGTGTGGAAAATGTATAAATATTATCGCTAGAGCTAAATATAAAAAGTTCAGACTATTGCACAACAGCCGGGTGAGGGGAGTGATCACTGGAGCAGCTGACGGCTGCTTTTAGGGTTTTCTGCGCCTGTGAAAGAAGAAAGTTCAAATCAAAACACTGCACCGTGTACTGCAAAGGAAATGCTATTCTCAGATGTGATCTAAAAAGATGACAGCTTACTTGGTGATCCCATGATGCGCATAGCCAGGACCCATGTTTGATCCAGCCCTCATCTCCATCAGCCACAGAACACTGCGAACACAAAGACAAATTAGGACTCAAATCTGAAGTGTTGTTTATCTGAAAGATGCCTTAGCAACACAATGAAGATAAACACTTGTTGTTAAATGTCTTTGCCTTTTAACAGTTGTGTAATGTTTGAGTGCTAAATAATAAAAAACAACATGCACTGAAGCTAAGATACATTCATAAAGTGCTTTTTTTTTTAATATAAATAATCTTAATCGGGTCGATTTGCAACCCAATTCAGGAGCCCTTCAATAAAATGTTCAGTTCTGTATTGGTGTTGATGTTGTATTGTGCTGCATTGTTTATGACCATATTTAAACATGTGTAACACACTATCACTACACATGGTCAGGTGATTGAATCACTTTGTTGGACCTGGTGCATAAGTCTTGTTAAAATAAATGTTATGTTCTTATAGGTCCTCATGGAAAGATTAAATTGTGGGCTCCACTTCAGTAAAGGAAGAACTAAAAGAACGAGACATCTTCAGACGGGTTTTAAGTTGGCCATCTGGCTTCTGTGCAAATGCAAGTTTGTTGCATTACTTTCTAAACCAAGACACGCATGCGATGGTAGTTTATTGGAGGTTAATCAATATTATCATCCTACCCTCGTCTCCACATCGGGCCAAGCTCCATCGGTTCGATCTCCATTGGCAGGTGTGCCTTCTGAAGATTTTCTTTTGAGCCTTCAGACACAAATGCAAAGGGACAATTAATGAAACATCATTATAACACCCGGATAATCTGCAGCTCATAAATGGCTGTCGGCTGCTACCTTGTGACTGTGGTGAGCTCCTGTCTCAGCGTCTCGATGTCCGTGAACTGGACAGACTGTCCTCCTCCTCTGGTCTTAATAACTTCCCCCTGAAAAAAGTGTGAGTTGATAGCCAATAAAACTTTAAATGATAAAGAAGAATAAAACATCCCCTGAGCAGCTTCTGCTGTGTCTAAAAATAGCCCCTCACTATTGGTCATTTCAAACTAGAACAGCCAACAGGAACATGCTCGATGACAGATGATCTGAATTAATTGCTCTTTGGCTTCACTTCACTTCTTTTTTTACCTTACCTTAATAAGTTTGGTCTGTATCTCGCCATCAGAGGCCACCTCCTGGTGTGTTAGCACATATCTGTCACACTTCGACAGGGCCTTCTCACTCGGTGTAGACACCTGGATGGAATTTGGGATGACTGGCTGCAAAACTGTACCCAGGTCCAAGCTGGAGGAGGGTTTGTGGTCCACCCACTTCTCCCCACCAGCAGAGCGGGAGCGACGGTGCAGCGGCCGCACTGGTGCCGTCGTCTACACAGCGGAGAAGCAATTAATACATGCATATAACAGTGGAAAATGATCCATCAGGACACTGGTTAATGGCTGGGGAGGTCTTCAGTTGTAAAGAACACACATTTGGGATTAGTGGAGAAAAAGATAATCGACATCACACTTTAAAAAAGGGCATGTCGGAGTTGCGGTTTACAAACATTAAAAGTTAGACACGCCTATGTGGCTCAACGAGGGTTGCAGTGCTCGGCAGTGGAGAAAGCCAACCTCAGATTCACTTTAGTTTTGGAACAAGCATTTCTCTTCGCTATATTTGTCCATCGTTTTCAAAGCTTCCTGTTGGATGCGTGTTTATGATCTGGCACCTGGTGGCTACGTTTTTATAGAGGTTGATGCCAAGAAACGTCCTGAATGAGAGGGACTATTTTTGTCTATATACAAAAAGGAAAATCGTACTTCTTTTGCCTTTTAAAGCCTTTTCAGAGAAACTAGTTTTCACTATAAGACCTGAAGCAACTTCCTGTAGCTAACTCACTGACCCTGTAGCTTCTCTCACATAGGTCTAGATCAGGTCTAGATCAAATGTAGGGAAGTTGGCCTCTTCTTCCTCTCTAGCCTTTAACAGAGCTCTCCTCCTGGCCCGGCTGGCCGAGGTGCCTGCTGGGGACGGCGTTCTTGTGGGTGTACTAGGAGAATGATAACCCTGCCTGCTGTCCTGAGCTACCCGCTGCTCGTAGAGACGCAGTTAGCCACAGACGGAGAGCTACTGCTGCTGGGGACGGGGCAGGCGGGCCTCAGGTTCATGTCAACCTCCTCAACTCTAGTGGCACTGACTGACTGGCCCTGGCCTGACATGGGGAGAGTCAACATGGCACTAGGAAGCAAAGTGGAAAGACTGCACAATTACATACATGCAGTTTGTTACATTTAGTACAGAGAAAGAAATGTTACAGTAGCAGGAGCAGAAATGTGCACAGCCTAATGCAATACAATACAACAGCCTTGAAATACATTTGACCTTTGTGAGGATTAGGTTACATTTTTGTTGCGACTGTGTGAAAGAGTGGCTTCTATTTTAGAGCTGCAACTTTTAGTCGATAGATGGTTTGGGATTTTGGATTGTTCGGACAAAGAGTCATCTCATGAAGTCACTTTGGGCAGAAGGAAATGTGGATATTTGTGTGTGGACTAAATGATTTGCTTTCTTTGAGGACATTTGTAGATGACACCTTTTCATCTAAACATTTGTGTAATTGAAAAAAATCTATCACTTAATCTATAGATGAATCTATGATAAGTTGTTGCAGCCCTACTCTAATGCAACAAGAATTGAATCCAAACTGTAAATTTAGTTTCACAGCAGTATTTAAACTGCTGCAGGACTAATGCCCTGTACTACATTATATACACACACACACAAATGTTTTGATGTTAATTCATCTACGGCCATCACATTGGGATTTGTAGTTTTTGGTGAGGAAAATATTAGTTTCAGGGAAAAGCTGTTAACTTTGAAAGGACAGAATTCAGTTTAACTGCCCCCATCCTGTCAACAAACAATATTTAGTAAAAGATTAATTATTCAGGAGCTATGCAGGTGCTCTAGATGTGCATCATCAACACAACGTACGGGGACAGGGGAGGGCGAGGCCGATCTCTTTGCCGGGAGGCGTTCCTCTCTGGAGGGCCGCTGAAGCTGCGTCTGACGCGGTGGAGGATCAGGACGACCCGGAGTCTTGCTCTCCGTCACGATGGCCTTGAGCTGCTTCAGTTTCTCATCTTTCACCCAGAGCTTGTTTTGCATCTCCAGCTGCATCGCATTAACGCGTCGGTCCTGCACAGCAAGAGGCATGACGTTAGAGCTCAACACCACTGACTGTAGACTTAGTGAAAGTTGAGACATTACAAACGTGCGTCTCGTTCCTTTTGTAATACTGTTGGATAAACTTTGTCACTTACAGGTTATTGATGTCACGCTGTCTTAGCTTACATCGCATTGTAATTTTATCTGTATATGATTAGTGCCTTTTGAGTCGCTGAGCTGACAGTTCTCTCGTCCGATAGAACTCATTGTATCCTTGACCCCGTGTTAACCTACACAAGTACGTAAAACTTGAAATATGAGGAGTAACTCACACATTCTTTCTCCCACTTGTACTGAGTGTCTGTAACAACTCCGTTCATGCGCTGCTCCATGCGTTTCTTCTCAGACAGCTCCCTCTGCAGCCTCTGGGCTTTGGTTTCCAGTTCGCACTGCAGTGAACGCTTGTCTCCCTCATAGATTTTAGTCGTTTTTTGCAGGATGTCAATCTGAAACAGAACCATGTTGGACGTTTAAGAAACTGAGCAACATATCTACCAAACAAACCAGCCGTCTCCGGGGGGGTTAGAATGTTTTGTCACCTTGTGTTCTTGCATCTTGTTTCTCTTCTCCAAGCGCTCCATCTCCATCTTGTTGTTCTGGATGATTCTGTCCTTCTCCACCAGTTTGCCATTCTGTTCATTAATGAAATCATCTTTGGAAATTAGGCTGTTGTCCAGATCCTGAAGCATGGACTTCATCCTGTTGGCTAAAATAACACGAAAGAGAGAACATGAGAGCCAAGATAAGAAATCCAACTTTTCAAAGTAACATGAACAGTCAAAGCCGCGAGGTGAGGGCTGAGATGGTTTGTCAGCAGGCACCTGCATTGTTGTATTCATCAATCATAATCTGCCTGATCCTGTGTCTGTTCTGCAGAGCTTCAATCAGCCTGGGCAGGGTGATGTCATCGTGGCGGTCGGTCAACTCACAGGAGGGAAGAGGTGGGAGGCTGTGCTCCAGGTGGTTTGTAACAGAGGGCAAGTCTAAAGGAAAAGGAGATAGTTGATACAAATACAGCATTGGCCCAAATATGAAGATACTGGTGTATATTTTTCTTAAATTTGAGGTCTAATGACATTATGCATTAATAGAAGAAGAAGGTAAGTATATGACTGCTTGATTTGTTTCAGCAAATGGAAGTGGAGCACTTCTGTTCTAATGACTTTTCTGTGGACAATGCCCTTACCGAGCTTTAAATGTTGCATCTACTGCAATTAATATTCATGTCGTCTACTCTAGAGCATTCTTGTTTTTAGTTTTTTTGTTATAATATATTAAAACGTTATATCCATCCATCCATCCATCCATCCATCCATCCATCCATCCATCCATCCATCCATCCATCCATCCATCCATCCATCCATCCATCCATCCATCCATCCATCCATCCATCCATCCATCCATCCATCCATCCATCCATCCATCCATCCATCCATCCATCCATCCATCCATCCATCCATCCATCCATCCATCCATGATACTCTAGTAAAGCCTCATAATTACCCAGTCTTACTTACCTCTGTCTATCGGACCACCACGCTCGTCCAGCTTGCGCGACAGTTCCTCTTTAAAGGCCTGGTTTCTATGGCGACGGCCCGGGGTGAAGCCACAGATGGGCCTGTCCACTGGCCGAGCCACTTCCACCTCCTGGGTCAGCTCTGCAAACCGCATCACCAGCTGGACAAACAGAGCGTGTCTTTCGTGTGTCCGACAGAACGTAACTCACAGGCTCATTTAAATGACTTAAGGGACAAAGGTGCCGAGGAACTTACCAAGGTTTCCTCGTAGTCGTCAGCTTTGGGATTGACACAGACAACCATTCGGACTTTCCCCTCTCCGTCAAAGTAGTTTTTGAACAAATGGGTTACTTTAGAGTCTCTGTAGGGGACCATCTGTAAGAGAAGACGCACATTACCCGCTTTGTTCATCAGTAAATGTGATGACAGGATTCAGCTTCAGTCAGGTGGTTCGTACCCTGTTTGTGCCGCACATCTGGTTCTCTCGAAGTATCTCGATGCACGTCCGCAGATTCAGTAGTGACTGATTAATGTTACCTGCGAGGTAAGAATGTCATTTATTTCTCATAAGAACTTCAGCAAAAAATGCTGGGTTTTTTTTATGTTTCTGGAAACAAACCTGCTTCACGTATACGGGTGCCTTCTGCCCCGGTCCTGCCGGTGCGCTCACTTCCTGCCAGGTCCACCAGGCACAGCTGACTAACAGTCACCTGGTTCTTATCCTGACAGACACGATCAGAAAATACTTCAGTATCAGAATTGGTGCCTATAATCAGTGTTGGTAAAAATGGTTACATGCGACTTTAATTAAATTACAAAATAAACGCAATTGTATTCAGGTAACGAGAGAAATATGTAATTAAGTTACAGTTACTTATCAGAAGGTCGGCTATTACAAAAGGGGCAGAATATATTCCTTTTCTGTAAAAACGTATGTAGCCTATAATATTTGCTCTGTTCCAATGTTAATTCAAGTTATATTGAAGAACTTTCAATAAAAGTTTTTATGGTTTAAAACTTATTTTGTGGGACATTTCAGCTTTATTGCCCAGTTTATAACATTTATTATAAAAGTAATCAAAAAGTAATTAGTAACATTCATTTAATAAAGTAATTTCAAAAGTAACCAGTAATCTGTAACCTATAATACCCATCCCAACACTGCTTATAATTCATCCAAATATGAATCTGGGAGCAGACATTTGGCTTCAGCTGACCTGGAGAATGTTGTCTCCATCTGCATCAAGAGGAGCCTGAGCCAGTTTAACGATGAGCACGCTGTGGGAGCGGCTGGACTCTCTGTTCAGGCGGGTGTTTGCAACCTTCCTCTTCTTCTGACCTGGAACAACATAATATAGGCGACTTTTTAACCAAGTTCAACTACTCTAAACTATTTTAGCCACAAAACTCTCACATGACCTGCTCAGAGAGAAGATTAACTGAGATCAATTCCTGGCCAGAGCCGGCCCAGAGGCCAGCAATGCCAGGTCAGTAAGATCCACGATCATCAGTGCAAAGTATTTCATGAGCATTCCTTTCTTTATTCCCCGAACAGAAATCAAAGACAGACTCATCAATGGCGTGTTACGGCCTTTCAATGTGACTCTTTGCTTTCTAAACGTAAACCTTATAACAACTCACCTCTCCAGAATACTTGGAATGCCTCCTCGGCAGACTTGACTTCCACCTCCATACAACCGGCCACATACATGTTGTGATTCTGATCCTCTCGGAGGATCTTAGACTGCGGTGGTCTACATTGAGAACATAAAAGTGTTAAGTCACTGATGACATGGAATTTAATTTTTCATGCATCAAACATCTGGAAGGGGGGGGGGGCGGGTATTAATGTTGCTTGATTCCAGCCATGAAGAAATAAATCAGTGACAATCATGAAGCGCCATACAAAGCAACAGACAGCCGGTTTAAGGACATTCAGGAGTTTTGCCACAACAAAGACTACAAGCAGCAGGGGGTGATGTCATGATTGTATGGACTAAATGAACACTCATCAACACTGGAGACATTAGCTGGTGCAGCCTGCGGCCAGCGGCTCCGGGTGTCAGCTTTTGGTTGCTGAGTTATAAATACTTACTCTTTCAAACCAGACCATTTTATTTTAAAATTGTAGTTTTACCAATTTGACAGTATTTTATTAAGGCGTGTGTTATTTCTGATCATTTGAGAACTTTGGCTTTAGGGCTGCAACTAATGATTCTTTTCATTACATGTTCAATTAGTCATTATTTTGTGTTTAACAGACATAATCAGGTCCAATTGATTAATCATTTGATCAAAAACAAATTATCAGAAAAGACAAAAACAAGAGTGAATGCCCACAATAAACATGCTGGAAAATAATAATAAAAACACTTAATCAAATCAATCATTAAAGTAGCTGCACTTACTAATTCTTTAATCATTTCAGCAGCATTTGTCTTTTAACCATAACTGTGTTTATATTTCTCAAAAATTAGGTTCCAACATTGGACCATGATAGAAATAAGACGTGCGTAGTGCATTTAGTAGATCCATAAATAAAATAATTAAACAGTATTGTATCCCCACTAGTTGTGACAACTAGATTGGATTTTTTTTAAGTATAAGAAGTTTGTAAGTTTGAAAATGTCTCCAGCGTTGATGAAGTTCTATTTACTATGTAGACTGCAGATTTCTGTGTAACAGGGAGAGTACATCTTAAATCAGGCTACTAGTCTGATGATGTTCGAGTATTCACTCGTCACATACATGAACTCAGTGTTCTGGCGCACAGGTGTGCCTCCATTCCACCTAGTAAAAAGAAAATACAATAATTGTCTTCCAGCTACCTTGAACAAACAACTACACCCTAAATCAAATGGTTCAATGCCTCCGACTCTGAATAGTGAATCAGCGTCACGTTTCCTTTCACTTTACACTTGCTGGACTCACTTCGGTTTGATTGCCTCCTCCTGATTTTCCTCCAGGAGGTCATAGATGTAGTTGTTGTAGATTTCAATGTAGGAGACGAAGACACTGTAGCTGCTGTCCTCATCCACAGCATCAGTTTTATAAGCCTCCTCTAACTTAATCATGTCAGCAATTTCAGGATCTTTTTGTCTGAAAACAAAAAAAGTAGTGACTTACATGTTCTACATCAGTTACACCGTAGCAGAACACGGGTGTTTAACAGGACTCAGACTGACCTGGAGGAGGATGATGATGCTGATTTAGGAACAGGCAAGTTGTTGTCCCGCCTTTGTCGCTCCAACAAAGCATCAACTTCATTCTGGACCTCCATGCCATTTTTGTCATCAGTCTTGAAAACCTGGAGATAAAAACAACAAGGAATTGAATAAGGTAAATAAATGTAAAGACATCAAAGTATTAGGGATATCAATGATTAATCACAGTGAATACATTAACCGATATAGCAGAAGAGTTGGAGACACAAAAACAAACAAAGGATAATTAACACTGTTCTTAAACATTTACTTACATATCTTTTGGCCTGGTAGGGTCCTATACTGTTGAAGATCATATCGAGTGATCGAGGTAGAAGTCCACCCTCGCCTGGAGAGCCAGTCATGGTGAACGTCTTTCCACTTCCTGTGACCCCATACGTGAAGAGCAGACCTGCAACAATACAGCAGAATTATGAATGTGTAGTATGCAAATCAGGCAGCTGGCAAGAGTTAAACTGTTATTTTTTTGGAAAAATAACTAGTTTCCTTCTGGAGCTGGCCGGTACTCTTACCATTTTTTCCATGGATGAGGTCGTCGACAAGAGGTTTGGCAACATGCTCAAACAGCTCTATCTGAGATATAGACACCCCAAAGACTTTTTTGAAGGAATACTGCGTCTGAGAAGCAAAATAAAATGGAATATTTTAGGGGAAATACATCTTACAATAAAAAGTATGGCTGGCTTCATTGTATATTTTTGTTCAACAAACACATAAAAACACAACAATGTGCTACTTTGTGTCTCAATCCTTTCTGACTTTGCAGCTTTCCGTAGCAATCACCCCTAAACCCATTGTTTCCTACTCAAGACAAACAAACACCACAGAGTATTTATGGCAGCAGAATTGTGTCTGTGGGATTGACTCAAATAAGCAACATTCCCCATGTTTATCATAATTAAGGAATGTCCCGTTTGTGTTTTTGTTTTAAATAGTTTTTGAACACCACGGTCCTTTCTTCCTGCAGCGGTCAGACTGGTTATTCCAACACTGTGTACAATTATCAATGTATCCTTCACTTAAATTAGACAGTTATTAATGTATTTTTTTTTTTTACATTACAGGTCATTTAGCAGACGCTCTTATCCAGAGTGATTTAAAGTGAACCAACTACAGGTATTGAACTCACAAACATCTGGTGTTGTATTTGGAAGCCATATCACTAGGCCACCACCACCAATGTACATGATCGTTTCGAAAAAGGATTACAAATACCTCTGCTATTACCCTTAAGTACTATAACTTCTCCTGGTTCACAAGATCGGTTACCTCTTTGTACTCTCCATTGCGGTTTGTTTTGAAGCCTTCAGGGGCGTGCAGCTGGATGGTGGCGCTGCTTATAACCTCGATGCAGCACTCTACATCCTCCACACCCAGAGGCCGTACACGGCAGTACACCTGAGGAAAAGTACAGGAGGACAAGATTATTCAAAGTCAAACTAAAGTTCAGATTTGATGGACCAATTCAATATGCTTAGCTGGCACGGTTGCAACAAAGACAGTCAAAGCATCAAGTAATATTGAGATTGAAAAAAATCCTTTTGTAAATAAAATAAAAATAAAATAAAAAAATCAAGAAAAATAGCAAAACACAATTTACCCAAACGCAGGTCTCATGCAATTGTGTTCTTTTAAATCTAGATTGAAGACTTTTGTGTTTGCTTATGTCTTGGTGTTTTATGTGAAGCACTTGTATCATTACTAAAATGTGTTATATAAATAAACTTACTACATAATTCATTGCGTCTTTTGGCAAAACAATTAACTAGTCAGTATTTCTTGAGACATGGGACAAAGCAGATCCGGCAACTCTAACTTCTATTTTAGTTTAAAAAAATTAATTATTTTCAATTGTAGATGTTATGAGGGATTAATAGTAGATAGATAGATAGATAATAGATTAATTAATAGAATGTATTTAACACAATTATCCACTTCTATTTCATTTAATCACACTTGTCTTCTCGCTACATTTAAAAACAATGTGTCCACAGAGAAGTGTTCAATCATTCATAAGCAGTAAAATAAAAATAAAAATGTAATGAATAAAAAGAGCTTGTTTAATTAAAAGCAACATTTAATCTCATCAGTGCAAAATAGTTTTTCAGCAACACATGCGTGTTTTAAGAAGTTTCGAAATGACCCACTTTTTGTCAACACAGCATTCATTCAAATGTAATACAAATCAGGCAATATCAGGCGGTTAACGAGCTTTACCTTTTAACTACAACTTGCCAAACATTCACATAGCCCATACCAAAAGTAATGAATGCTACGGTGTGTGTTGTAGGTGAATCATTGTTTGCTCATTGTTGAACAATCACTCACCCCAACAGGGTCTTTCTGGTTACTGGAAGGCTTTTTTGGAGGAAGCCTACGAGGGGTTTTACTCTTCCTAGAAGAAAATAAATCACATTTCATTAGCACAGTACATTGTTAGCGTTAGCTTTTCATTACAGTAAACGAATAAGCGTAAACTAAGGCTCTGGATAGACGGCTTATTATCCCCCAGCCAACGTTACGGCTAAGCTAGCTAACGTTAGCTAACGTTAGCTCGACCTTCCTTGTTTAGATTCCGTCGAGAAGCCGGTAAACTGTAACACGACATTTAGCATTAGCATAGTACTTGAAGGTAATGAACTTTACACGCAATTACGAAATAAAGAATAATGATAATGTTACTTACACTTGTCTGTTCATTGTAGCTCGCTGTTCCTCTTGATGTTGTTACTGTTCCTACCGTTCCTGTTGCTACAATTTTGAACTTTCCCTCCGCCTCAAACCAGACGAGTTTTTCAAAACGAGCCGGCAACAGCCAATCAGATTTCACAACAAGCAGACACGTGTTTCCGCCTTCACCTCCGAGCCTTTTGTGGAAACTACAGAAATGTAAAATATGTAACAGTCATCAGATAAACCAATAATAGCAGATAACCTGATTCGTTAAAAAAAAGTCTAAGAAAGCATGCAAACAAAAATGAACAGCAACAAGGAGAACTGGAATTTTCACAATTACTTTTCTTTTTTAATCATGTTTAGGCCATACACTCATCTTCAAACTAAACTTAACATAAGAACATAACTTAAAGAAATACAAAAAAAAAACATATTTAAGGCTTTATACATTTCTACTGAATTACATATTCTTCAGTTCATGTAATGTTTCAATTTCATACAGTTTTGGTTTTAATATAGTGTCGGATTTCTATTTTGTATTGTATGTGTGTTCTTGTTGTTTTTAATTAATTTAAATAAATAAAACACTTATTTTATATTTGAATATACTATTCTATTTTTCACATATACCATGATTTTGGCCATATCGCCCACCCATTGTGCAATCATATATTTTGTTCTCACTCAACAATGTTTTATGAATTAGCTTATATTAAAATTCATAGCTGCAATAAAATACTATTGGTCCTAAATGGTGTTTTTTTACATTTAGGACGGCTTAACATCAGCGAGTCCCTAAGAAACCTGTCTCAACATGCATACAATGGCTCACTTGTCGAACTTGTCTAGTTGTCCGTAAGACTGGGCCTTCACTGTATTAAGTTATTTTGTGTTTTACTGTTCTATTTACATTTCAATTTATTTTGTCAAACTTTCTTGTATGTTTCAGTAAAAATGTTGAAGTACAGACAACAGCACAAGTATGTGAAATTGGATGCAGTTGAACGACAGTTTGACTTTCTACAATTCAATGAAAAAGGTGTGTAATTCTACTTCAGCTTTTCTTACCGTCAGTGTCTGTGTCAGTCTGTGTGTCTGTGTTAGAGTGTGTCTGTCTGTGTCAGTGTCTGTCTGTGTCAGTCCGTCAGTGTGTGTCTTTCTGTGTCTGTGTTTGTTTGTTTGTGTGTCTGTGTTAGAGTGTGTCTGTCTGTGTCAGTGTCTGTCTGTGTCAGTCTGTCAGTGTGTGTCTTTCTGTGTCCGTGTTTGTTTGTTTGTGTGTCTGTGTTAGAGTGTGTCTGTCTGTGTCAGTGTCTGTCTGTGTCAGTCTGTCAGTGTGTGTCTTTCTGTGTCTGTGTTTGTTTGTTTGTGTGTCTGTGTTAGAGTGTGTCTGTCTGTGTCAGGGTCTGTCTGTACCAGTCTGTCAGTGTGTGTCTTTCTGTGTCTGTGTGTGTTTATTTGTGTGTCTGTGTTAGAGTGTCTGTCTGTGTCTTTCTGTGTGTGTGTGTGTGTGTGTCTTTCAGTGTCTGTGTGTGTTTGTTTGTTTGTGTGTGTCAGTCTGTGTGTCTGTGTTAGTGTGTCTGTCTGTTTCAGGGTGTGTCCCTCTTTGTCAGTTTGTGTATTTTTGTGTCTGTGTGTGTACAGGAAAAGTAATTTGCTTTGTGGCAAGAAACTGCTTACTTCAAAGCACATTCAGTCTGATCTGTCTTTTCCAGTCGTTGAGAGATTTTGCCTGATGTGAAAGTTTTATACAAGGATGCAACAGAGACAGAAGTTAATACAAAAATATTCAGAGACCTCATTGGACGAGGCAACGTGGTGCTGACAGTTTTCTCAGGTGATTGTAAGATAAAAAAGACCAGTATAATCACATCTCACAATAACACCTCACTGAGCAGAATAAAATTATCAATATCTTTTCTTTTTCTTTAGAGTTCTCCGGATGGTCCTTTTTCCTCTGCTTCTGATAAGTCCGATTCAAGCTTCAGCTCAAGTGCATCAACTGCGAATGTCGATGAGGTTCCGAGCAAGAGACAAAGAATCGTATATAATAATATAATATAAGTAGGCTAAGTACTTTAGTGTGTTACTATTTTATTTATAATAACAAAAATAAGAATTATTATTATTATATAATTTATATAATATATAATTATATTATATATTATATAAACACATTATATAATAATATTTTAAAAATCATAAATAAAGCCCCGCAACTGAAAGCTGATCTAACTAGACTACTTTTGTAGTCCTACCTGAACACCAAACATGGCGTCCAATGAGGGTCGTTGGTAGATAAAACACCGACACCTAGCGTCCACATGCTGTAATACCACCACAGTTACAAAACAGACGGGCAGCCATTAACGCTCTCGTGTGACATGCTGCGCTGTTATGCAAACACTGGAGTTGCTGCTTTCAAACTGCAGCATTAAACACTGAGTCTCACAGGTAAGCAGTCTGTTTTAACCTTATTGTGGCAGATAGATGAGTAAGTTTCGAGTCAAATCCTCTGTGTTGTGTTGTACAGGCGTGCATCTTTTAGGAAGAAGAAATGAAAACGAGACAGAAGTCTGCAGATGCATCTGAATCAAAGGGTAAAGTGAGGAAAAGAGCCGGGGAGAACTCTGGTCCAACTCTCTCCAAAAAACTACGAGATAGAAAACATGGCGAAACATCCAAACAAGGTGTGCAGAGAGGACAGCTTCAGTACGTTGCAGGTAAAATGTTCTTGTCATGACAAACTATTTGGTCTTGCAGGGCCTCCTGTCAAGTCTACAGGAGTCCAGAAGAGAGGAGGGTATGGGAGCATCCTGCACTACATTTACAAGAACACTCTGGGACAAAGTCTTCACTCACAGATGAGACAGGTGAGACTTTTAGGCTGCACAGAGTGTAATGCCATAATATGTATGTGAATGTTAGAAAAGTTCCTTCTTATTATCATTTTGTGCATAATGCATGAAAAGTGTGCATCATTTCTGTTCTGTAGAAATGTATAGTCGTTGACAGATTAACTCTCCAGCGTGCAGTTGTACATTTAACTCTGTTGTTTCGTCCAGTGTCTTCAGGAACCTTTTGTTCGCTCGCTGTCGTCCTATCATTTCCACGGTGCTACCAGCCCCTTCGACCGCAGAATCACCTGTCTGGAGTGGCATCCCACTCATCTCACCAGTCTGGCTGTGGGATCCAAGGGTGGTGACATATATCTGTGGGACTTTGAGGTGCCTGCGAAGAAAACCTTTCTTCAAGGGGTGAGTAACTTCCTGCTTCCAGCCAAATGACATTTGGTCACTTAAAATAAAAAAAATAAAAAGCTTGTTTTAAATTATGCATTCATTTGTAGACAGTTACATTTTGAGGCTGTAATTAATTTAAAAACTGCAAATCAGATTTAGTTGACGACACACTTTCATTGGTTCTCTGCTTAGATGGGGGTTGGAGACTCAGTCACAGACATGAAGTTTAACCAGTTAAATCCCACTCAGCTGTTTACCTCGTCTATGCGGGGAGTGACAGCACTTCGAGATTTGAATGGGACAACTCTAACAGTGTTTGCCAACACAGACATAAGGAAGTAAGAGCTAGTCCCCTTGTTCTCTGTAAGCTACAATCAAAAAGGGTTGTAGATTGTAAGCCTGAGCATCAGTCTTTCTATCAGTGGGCCTCATTGTTTTAATGCTGAACATGTGTGTAGTGGTCTTTCGCTGATAACTTGCAACTAACCATTATTTTTCATTATCGGTTAATTTACATTATCTATAATAATCGATTAATCTATAAAATGTAGGAATTTAGTGAAAAATGTTCATCCCAGTTTCTCAAAGTCCAAGGTGATCTTTAAATGTCTTGTTTTGTAAGTCCAAAACCCAAATATATTCAGTGTAATATGATATAAAACAGAAATGCAGGGAATCTCAATATATGATATTTTCTGCATGAGAAATTTCTTGCGATTTTAATCGATTTATCAAAGTTGTTGGAAATTAGTTTTCTGTCAATCGACTGCCCTTTTGATAGGCCTGCACTTGTGTTTCTGTGCACAGAGCGGAGCAGGAGACTTTATTGGAGGGATGAAATTTTGCCCAACAGACAATTCCAAAGTGTATGTGGCTTCTGGGGAGGGCACACTGACCATGCAGAGCTTCGAGGGTCGCACACCCACCGTTCTGTCCAGAATTCGAGACTGTGGCCACGATCACCACAATGTTTGGTGAGAAAACTGCAAAGAAGACTGATGCTCAGAAAACCGATGGTGTGATCTTGTTAATGTTGTGTTGCTATGAGAACGTATAATGCTCGCTAACATTTCAGCTTTTCATTAAATAAAAAAAAACTTTGTTTTAAGATTTGTAACGCTGCATTTCCTAGATGTGTTTTTAGCCTAAGAGCAACGTTCAGTGTGAAAACAAAAAAAAAAGAGAAAATAAAAATAGTTATCACTGGACAGCAATGATGAGGAATATTTCATTATAGATATTTAATTAACTCTCATCCTGTAGAATATTTAATAAAATGTATCATGAATCTACACATTAAAAAAAGAATAGATTTACTATTTAGTTTTACACTTTGGTATCTTTAGCTTCATCCCTGTTTAATTTCTCATCTGTTTTATCCAGTAAACTCACTTTGGTCATGTGTGTGTGTGCGTGTGCGTGTGTGTGCGTGTGTGTGTAGTTACTGGTACTGCTGTGTCGATGTGTCTGTAAGTCGACGGATGCTTGTGACAGGAGACAATGTGGGACAGCTCGTACTCCTGGGTTTGGATGGCCAAAAGGTTTGTGTTCATTCCCCAAAGAGTGTTTGATTTTTAGTTATTTTACTGTATTTTAATGAGACGGCAAAGAGCCTGTGATTTCTTCTGGCCACTAAAGAGAAGTATTTCTCAAACAGGCACATATTGTAATGAATCTAAGTGTGTATTTGAATTGTTCTTGCATTTTGTTGTGTTTTGATGTTGTAGATTTTCAGTGAAAAGCTACACAAAGCCAAAGTGACCCATGCAGAGTTCAACCCACGTTGTGATTGGTTGTTGGCAACGGCATCAGTCGACCACACGGTGAAACTTTGGGACCTGAGGAACATCAAAGACAAGAAGAGCTTCCTTCACGAGATGCCTCATGAAAAAGCTGTCAACTCGGGTGAAACTCATTCACAAAACTCTTTCTTCCTTAATTAAGTTTTGCTACCTACATTTGTTTTTTTATTTGGTAAGTCCTGACTTTTGAAAGCCATCCATGTTTCTTATTAATATAAATAATACAAGTATTTGTGAAGTTAAAAATCATTGTGTTAGATGCAAGAGATTTCTTTGTCAGTTCTTCTTAATTAAAAGATAGACAAGAACCCAAAAGAAGTGTATAACCATGATTTGTACAGTTGTAAAGAAAATCTATATTATATTGTAAAGCTGTTACTGTCGTCTCCTCACAGCCTGTTTCAACCCAGTGGACTGCTCCAAGTTGCTCACCACAGATCAGTACGACCAGATCCGGATCTACTCGTCCTCTGATTGGTCGAAGCCTCAACATATCATCCAACATCCACACAGACAGTTTCAGCATCTAACGCCCATCAAGGTTTGTTTCTTCTCTAGATGTGTATATATATATGTATATATATATATATATATATGTATGTATATGTCCTTCTCTAACTTATCATAATTCACAAACGCACACAGACATTAATACATTTGTAGATGATGAAGGACCAGGTGGTTCTTGAAGAGACATGCCGGGGGAAGCAATATCTTTTTAATTCTGTGTACTTTGTCCCACAGTGTTCCAGGACTTTGTTCCTTTCACAGAAACGGCTGTCTGAGCAAAAGACGTTTTGCAGAATGGAACATTTATAGTTGCTGCTTGAAGTTGCTCTGGTGGATCTGCTGAATCTCTGTGATCTGTTAACACTATCTATTCTAATCAATTATTTCTCTGTAGGCCGCATGGCACCCTGTCTATGACCTAATAGTGGCAGGCCGCTACCCCGATGACCGCGTTTGCCCCGGTGATCAGAGGACCATCGACATCTATAATTCCAACACAGCAGAGCTCGTGTGTCAGCTGCAAGATCCCACAGTCTCAGGGATCAAATCTGTGAGTATGTTTTTTTTAAAACACTGAGAAAAAAACCATAAATACATGAAAACCGTGTTTTTTAACACAAAGAAATATTTATTTACAGATAAACAAATTCAGTCCAATGGGTGACGTGATTGGATCTGGAATGGGTGAGCTTTTTCAAAAACACATTAATGATCAATGTGTTATCTGACCAAACCAGTTTTGTGAGAGGAGGTGTGTCACTAAAGCTATTTAATGTCCACTCACAGGTGTGACGGTGCTGGTCTGGGATAGAAACAAGTCATTGATGAGTGACAGTGACGCAGCGCAGGAGGACACCTCTACCTCGGTGGACAGTGCAAGAGGTCAGCAGAGGAGTCGGCAGCGCTCCAGCAGGGAAAGGAAAGCGCCTGCTGTGGATGCAAAGCTCAAGAAGAAACTGGTTTCTCTGGAAGAATTGGTGACCAAGACCGGGAGCGCGAAACAAAAACAAGCACAGATGAGGAAGAAGTGAACTCTATAATAGTGTGAACCCTGTATTGCAGATATTCAGGTGGACCTCAGAGAGAAGTGGGCCTTAGGTTACAAATGTTTGAGAACCCTTGCTCTACTGCATGGTGTTGCCATATAGCAACAATTCCCTTATCTCAATTTTACTAAAAAGCAGTAATATAAAATCCATGTTTTAATGTTTTGTTGTGAAAAGGGTGTCTTCTACTTTGATAATTGATCACTTCACATGAGCAGGACATCCTGTCGGCAATTCCTTTTTCCATGGCCACGTGACACTGAGAAGGTCATGATCCGAGGGCTCCCAAAGCTTTCTATTTGTTCAGTGTTTTTTTGTAAAACGTATTTCTTATTTGTTATGGCATATGGCAACTATATGTGACTCTGTCAACCTATTGGACTTTAATTGACTAAGGAGAATAGGCTACTCTGAGACCATTGTTTTCTACTTTTTATTACATTTAAAAGGAAAACAAAATGTATTTTTATATAAATTTTGTTATTTCAGATATTTTGCAACTGTAATAAAAAACAATGTTTTATGTAATTCTTGCAGTAGAGGGTTCAAAATCCACGTGTATACCTTTTGTTTACTGTTCGTTGTGTCTCTAACTTCAGGGATTGTTTAAATGTTTAAAAAATAAATTCAGATGTTCTTGTATAAAGTGTTTTTCTACTGCACTATAATAAGAAACATGTTTCACACGTGACTGAGTTCATATTTTACTAATCTTTAACCACATGTGTTATTATGAATACACATTACAGAAAGATTTAAGGCAAGTTATTTATTCCGTTCACCTTTATCTCATACACACTGGCAGTTTGCGTATCATGCATAACTGAAAAGATAACTTCCACGTAGCTCATGAACTGTGAAATTTGCCAGCTGGAGAAGAACTTCACTCCAGGCCTCCTGTAAGTCTTTTCTCTCCTGATGCTTGGCCTGCTGGGCAGAATACACCATGCTCAGGACAAGACCATCAAACTGATCCTGAGTCAGCAGCCTCCTTTGAGCCTTCAGTGCTGTCTCCATCTGCACCATGGAGCTCACACTTCTGGGAATATTGTCATTGATCTGAGACAGGAAAGCCCGCCCAGACCTCATCGATGCCATCTCTTTGTCGAGCAGGACGATGTTGTTGTCCCGGTCGATCTCCACCCCGCCCAGCAAGAACTGCACACAGGATAGAAAAATATAAAAGCATCAGTTTCTCTGCAAGTGAAATATGGCAAAAATATTTGATTGAACTGCATGTGGACTTCGGTTGAAATACCTCAAACATCAGGTTTGCATCAGACACTGATGAGCCAGTTTTTTGAGAAATTGGACTTGTGCCTGCAGCCACTTCTACAGAAGAAAATACTGAAGTTTAACTGTAACATCATTTAAATGCAGAGAAACCGTCAGTGCTTACACTGAAACCTTGTTATGCTGTTTACTGCATATTGATCAGTGCATGCTTTATCATTATATAACAACCTAAACATGTCTGTCCTCATCACAGTCCTGTTAGGAGATCTTCTGTTTGTACTTACCTTGCAGCACTTGCTCAAACGAAAGCCATAAAATGACCTTAAGGCCAATTTTAAGTTGTATTTTCATTTGTATTCTTCTTCTTCTGGTGGACGACAGATAAAACACTGCACACCTCTCTCCTCGCCTTCACTTTTGTGAATCCAGGCAGAAGCAGCTCCACTTGAATACCATTAATTTTTCCACCTTGGAAAAAAAGGGACTAAAAGCCAGATGGCTGTGATGCAGAACAGAGAGCAACATATTTTCATCCACAGCATGCAGAACTTTGAGCTACAGTAGCAGAACTTGATGTTCAAAGAGGCAACTAACCTTTTCCACCCTTTATTCTGACTAATTCAAGAACAAACATTTTAGCCATTACTTGAATTATGCATTTTCTCACTACATTCATGCAAACAATACAAAATATAAATAAAAACAATCATTCATGAAGTCAGTATCAGTTAACTAAGAGTAAGGGTCCTTCTCAACATAAATATGTCCAAAAAAGGAGGTCTTAGGGCATTTTATTGCAGGATTTTGCAAGTAGATTTAGGTATTTTTTCCCTTTGTTAATTCTAGGCTTAACCTTTAACCTTTGAATAAAATAGTAACCCAATAAAATAAAACTATTTACCACAAATTCCAAATGTTACTACTTCATAAAAACAACACAAAAAGCATCACACTCTCGCCATCTGTGAAAAGATAACAAGAATTCCTGCACTAATTCACACTGGATGAAATTGTGCTCTACAGAATCCACAGATATTATTATCCTATTAACCCTTTTATGCAAGAATCTGTTAGATGGACAAAAATATAACTATAATTGTATACAACAAACAACAAAATCACTTATTTAGTCAAATTAACGAATGATATTTTATGAGCTGTGTTTACAGCATTATTTACATGACAGTTGTAGTAGCGCAGCTCCGCCACATGGGGGCAGCAGCACCAGTTGATACCAGCGAGTTTCTGACAGATGAGAAAGTTTATTTACTTCCGGTGAAGAGTTCACTTGCTCCTGGATGCTGAAGTAGTGATATAAAGGTACTGCGATTGTTTACTAGTCATTAAAAAGTGTTATGACTATTTTGTCTCATTTGCAGTCCTAGTTATAATTCTACCTCCACGATTTCACGGTTTGATTGTGACTCGAGGAAATGTTAGCCAGCTAGCTAATCTTAACCGTAAACAACGTGCAGCGTTAGTTACTGTTAGCTTCTCAGGCACGATCGTTACACATCTGTGTATGAACCGCGGACATTAACTAACCTATAAACATGTTTCATCAGCTCATTTTATAGCAATATAACCAAACGTTTGAGCAGTTGCTTCTGTGTTTTTGATATTATAACGATATGCACTAATTTGATAATATCTAGCTAAAACTAATGCAGTCTAATACAGCAGTCCTGCCTAAATCCTACCTCCATGATGGTTATGTTGATTTTCTTTTGTAAGTAACAAGAACTTGCAGTACAGAAAAGCCTAAATGTGTTTGACCTCATTTAGAAATAGTCACCATTACATAGTTTGTCCACTAAAGACTACTGACAAGTTAAGGTACATATTGTGGTTACATGTAAATAAAAAAGGAAAATTCTTCTTTAATTAAAAAGTTTGTTTCTCTTATGTTAACACAATTGTTGTGAAATTATATTAGTTAATAATAGTAATATTATTATTTGTTGATATATTGTTATCCGATTTTCAAAACACTCCATATCGGCCTCCAGTATCAGTCAGCCTACAATCAACCATCTAGAAAAGTTTCAACAACAACTGAACACTATGACTATAAACTGGCAACTGTGTGTAACTGGATGCTCTGCTGTTTGGTGACTTTGTCAGGTGAGCAGCAAAGATGGAGTCCAACAAGGAGGGGGGCCTCAGTGTGGGAGGCTCTGTAGGAGAGGAGAACTACTTCCTTGGATACACCTTCACCGACCGCTCCCACTCCAGCCGGGTGGTGAAGAGCATCATGGACCTGTGTGTGGAGGACAGCCTGTTCGCTGATGTCACCATCACGGTGGACGGCAAAGAATTTCACCTGCATCGGCTGGTGCTCTCGGCACAGAGTAGTTTCTTCCGCTCCATGTTCACCTCCAACCTCAAAGAATCCCACAACCGCTCTATTGAGCTGAAGGATGTCAGTGCTACCGTCTTTCAGCTGCTGATTGACTACATTTACCACGGTACGATTAAACTGAGGGTGGAGGAGCTTCAGGACACCTATGAGATGGCAGATATGTACCAGCTGACTGCACTGTTTGAGGAATGCTCCCGCTTCCTCTCACGGACAGTAGAGGTCAACAACTGCCTGCAGGTGATTCACAGTTTTCACAAGTCTCTGCTACTTAATCATAATTGTGTAGTATCGGTTTAATGATTGCATGTTTGTTTCCCAGGTGATGTGGCTTGCAGACAGACACAGTGACCAGGAGTTGTATACTGCAGCCAAGCATTGTGCTAAAATCCACCTGGCCCAGCTGCATCATACTGAAGAATTTCTCAATCTGCCTCTCTGTCTGCTCTTGGACATCATAAAAGGTATTACCCATTGCTCTCCCATCACTATGTGCAATGATGTCCGAAATTGTGTTTTCACATTTACTATTTACATTACGGCTAGCAAAATCATAATGGCTAGCAGTGATGCCATATTACATAATTTGTAATGAGCTAAAACATATAAAACACGTATAGTCCTCCCGCAAAAGATCATATATGTCCCTGTTGCTTTTGGTTTGGTTCTGAATGAGTGACCGTCCAATAAAAGGCAAAAATGGATAAATAAATAAATAAAAGAAAAACACACTTCATGAATGCTTTTTGTTTGTTTGTGTTCAGATGGAGTTCCGAGCTCCCAAAATCCAACAGTGGCCATCAAGTCATGGATAAACAAAAACAAGGTGGAGAGAGAGGAGTTTTCTTGTATCCTCCAAGAAAATCTCAAGGTGAAGAGGGTGCTCTAATCTTTGTTTTTATATTCAAATGTTTTTATTACAGTATTTCAACATCTGCATCCCACCAACCCCCCCTCCTCCTGGGAGACCCACCAAGAGTGAAAACATAAATAAATATTTGTTAGAAATATTACAAAGAAAATAAATAAATGAAGCCTGCTAAAAATATATTTAATATATATATATATAAAAGTGATGTTTTTCTTTTACATGCATTAATTATATTTCTTGTAGTGTAGACATTAAAATAGTCCAGGAATGGTTGCCACACTTTTTGGAATTTATTAATCGAGTCGTATATCTGAGCTTTTCCAACTTCAAAGGAAACATTCCCCCCCGTCAGCCCAATGGCTGTGCAATGGGGGGAGAGCTAGATGTCCATATATATCGAATGAGACGTCTCTATGAGCAACAGCACAAGCTGCCAGACCTGGCTCCGGGTCTGTGGCCTTATCACACATGTACAAGAGTGTTTGTCATTTTATGCATGTTGTAATTATTATTATATTTTATCTCTGCTGTGTCCTTTATCTTATATGTTTACAGGAAATTGGTGAGAACGTCCACATCTACCTGATTGGGAAAGAGGAGGCGCGGACTCACTCCCTGGCCGTGTCGCTTCACTGTGACGAGGACGATGCGATCAGTGTGAGCGGCCAGAACAGTTTATGCCATCAGATCACTGCAGCCTGTAAACACGGAGGAGACCTGTATGTGGTGGGGGGGTCCATCCCTCGCCGCATGTGGAAGTGCAACATGCACACCATGGACTGGGAGCGCTGCGCCCCACTGCCCAGAGACCGCCTCCACCATACCATGGTCTCTGTCTCTACTGAGGACGCCATCTACTCACTAGGAGGAAAAACGTTGCAGGACACACTCTCTAATGCCGTCATCTACTACACGGTGAAGGACAACATGTGGACAGAGACCAGCCAGCTGGATACTGCAGTGTCCGGGGCTGCTGGTGTTAACTTGGGCGGTACCATCTACTTGCTTGGAGGGGAGGAGAATGACATGGACTTTTTCACTAAGCCATCTAGACTGATTCAGTGCTTCGACACCGCCTCCCAGAAGTGCCAGATCAAACCTTACATGCTGCCGTTCGCAGGCTGCATGCACGCTGCGGTCCACATGGACGTGATCTTTATCGTAGCAGAGGGAGACTCCCTGGTGTGCTACAACCCTCTGCTGGAGAGCTTCACTCGCCTGCGCTTCCCTGAGGTGTGGAGCTGCGTTCCTTCACTGTGGAAGGTGGCCAGCTGTAACGGCTGCATATATGTCTTCAGGGACAAATGTAAGAAAGGCGACGCAAACACGTTAAAGTTCAACCCGGCCACGTCCGTCGTCTCCGTTATCAGAAGTATAAAAATCCTCCTCACAAACTGGCAGTTTGTTTTAGCTTAAACCGTCCTCTGGGTGTTCACACTGTGGTCCGCACGGCCGCTACGGACAATCAGGGACGACAGATGGAGAACTGACCATGACTTCACCGTTCAGACATCTGCTCCTAATGTATTTACTCAGCTGGTTTTCGTGTCACTCATTCCATTCTGACTTCACCACCAGGCCAGTGGAAACAGTTCGGCGGTGTGTGACACTCGCTTGTATTATTCTAATGCGTCTCTTTGTGGATCCTTTGGCTTAGAAGTCAAACCTTTTGTAGTGATGCTGTATCCAGTGGTGAACTAATCGACATTGTTTCCTATGCATTGCTTGTTTATTGACACGCATGAACAACGTCAGTGTTAAAACTTCACTGAACATAAACCATCGTTCAGTATCTTGTGTGTGAATAAATGTGTCATGATGTAGTAGGTTAAATATACTCGGATGTGAAAACAGAAACATGATAACGGGGATGTTTTCTAACTTTTACATTTTTCTGTCTTGAGATTGTATTTTTTGATGTACATGTTCAAGTGAAACTGTTAACAGAAATATAAAATATACTTAACCCTTTTTATGCCTTAACTATCTCATCATTAGTGTTTATTACCGAGGATTTAGAATCTTTCATTCTTGCAATTATACAGCGAGGGATTCGGAAAGGGCTTTGTTGCTGTGTAGCTATTGAAAGCTTTGCCTCAACAAAGACATACCTCCTTACAGTATTTATCTTTGAATTGGTAATGCATCTTGTGAATGGCGAGGTGGTAAAGGTGCCAGTTTTGTCCTTGGGGGAGGAAAAGGGGAGTTAAAGGAAAGAAAGCTACTACAGAGAGGCCAAAACTTTGATCCCATTGATGTGTCGCAGGAGGCTGTGCAGCTGAAACCCAAGCCCAGTAACATGTCAGACTTTGTGAACTATTCTAAGCATCAGTTGCTGACGCCAAGATGAGGGGTGGGGGTTTCTGGGGGCACATATGCGCCTCCATAAGAACTCCCAATAGGAACTGACGGCCACTACGAGCACCATCTGACATGCAGTCTCTTAATGTCGCGCGATAACGACGTTTATAGCCCCCATATCACAGTTCACAGCCCCACATGGGAGAGTCTGGTGAGATCAATTTGTGGATGTGTTTTTAATGCTCTGGAGGGTTGTAATGTAAAAATGTGTAGTCCAAGTGTTTGGTCAGTGAGGGAGGTTTAGTGCGAAGGTGGATCGCTAGGAGCTGTAGTGACCTTGGGACTGCCTGCTGAGGGCAGGACAGAATTCCTGAAGGGACACATGGTCTAGAGTGACAAGGCCATCTGCTGTAGCGCCAGCAGTAGGAGGAAGGTGGAGGGGGGGTTGGACACGGGGGTGCTGAGAATTCCTTTTGCTGGGGTGTGGAGGGAGTAGATATTCTGGGATATCACTGCTAGCACTCCCCCGGTAAACGTGTTTCTTTGGCATTTTTAAAGCGGAAATCTGAGGGAGAATTTTTGGACACTTGATGGTGAGAGGGGATCGTTGCAGGGTTAAATGGGGAAGGTATTTTTCTGGCCGTCCAGCTCTCAACAAAGCGACTGGTGATAATGGTCTTGGTGCGTTGCCGTTTTACTTTGGTGGATCCAGTTTCCTCTCCATCTCAGCACAGCCGGAGCTGAGAGAGCGGGATCTGGTAGGCCTTCTGGCAGCGACCTCTCGGAGGATCATCTTCAAGGGATCTTCTTTGGAGTTGTTCTTCGCATGGCAAGGATCTACTTTCTTGCTGCCTCACTGAAATTGCATGGCCTAAACAAATGAATATTTTTATGAGGCGCCTTGCACCAGAGATGGGCCAGGACCAAACCAAGCAGCAGATAGAGAAGGGCCTGAGGTTGTATCAGTCCAATCAGACAGACAAAGCCCTTCATGTCTGGACAAAAGTGCTGGAGAAGACCTCAGATCCTGGAGGGAAGTTTCGGGTGTTGGGGTGCCTGATCACAGCTCACTCAGAAATGGGAAAATATAAAGATATGCTAAAGGTAAGTCTCCAAATGAACAGTATGCTACATACAATAACATAACCAAATATATAAAATCAGTGCCCAGTCTTTTCTTACATTTTTACTACTGTGTGATCATATTTTGTGTTATGCAACCAGCAGAGTGTGTGTGTGTGTGTGTGTGTGTGTGAGAGAGAGAGTGAGAGAGAGAGAGAGAGTGTGCTACTGAATATCCAGTCGACTTTATATGTCATCATGTCTGCTCAGGGGTGGTACAGTCCATGCTGTAGTAGCATTTTAACATTTCTACAACATCCCAGTGACTATTGAACAAGAAGAGGTCAAAGGTCACTGTCTTGCTTCCATTTACAGTGATCTTGGGAAGCATGGGTTAATGTGTGGCTTCCACACGATGCAGAGTAAATAAGTGTCCTGCAACCCGAGTATCAGTGTGGGGTGTCTTGTTGACATAACCATCTTTACTCAAGCAGCAGCCACTCTCTTAGATGAGGACTTCATAAAGTAGAGGCCTCAAATCTTTGAATAAATATATCGTATCATTTCTCTTTTTATTCAGTATCTGCCTGCAAGTTTTCCATCGCCTCACGCTCTCTCTTTGCAGTACGCCCTAGATCAAATCGATACAGCCAGAGAAATGGAGGACCCAGACTACCTGACAGAGGGCTACCTCAACTTGGCGCGCAGCAACGAGAAGCTATGCGACTTCCAGAAAACGGTGTCCTACTGTAAGACCTGCTTAAACATGCAGGGTACCTACCGTCAGCCTGCAGCTCAACGGCCAGGTATGTCTTAGCATGGGCAACGCCTTCCTGGGCCTCAGTGTCTTCCAGAAAGCTTTGGAGAGCTACGAGAAGGCCCTGCGCTACGCACACAACAACGACGACAAGATGCTGGAATGCAGAGTCTGCTGCAGTCTGGGAAACATCTACGTCCACCTCAAGGTACTTTTTTTATTTTATTTAGTTGATTTGACTAATGTAAAAGGCAGATTTGTATTATTTGAATGTGTGCTGCACTGTAAATACTACATCATAGTCTTTGCTCAGCATTGCCTTTTGACTAAATGTCTTAACAAAAACAATTATTGCATGACAGACAAGTCTGAATAAGAACCTTTAAGTTTCTGTAAAATCAAAATACTTTGATAATTCTACGGTATTTATTTTAGTAAACATTTATTGGATTGCACATGTGACGTGATTGCGCAATCAATACTGATGTTGCCAACGTATTTGCGGAGTATGATAACACCGCAGAGCGTTAATGGTTAGCTCATGTGGTACTGGGCATTGTGAAACAAGGGCGGAGTGAGTAGGCTGGCTGGCGGGGGCTTATGTAGTACCCTTGACATCAGAGATTTGTAAGAGTAATCCCTGGGCTTCCTAGGGAGGATTGGTTTCAATGGGATTGTTGATGAAGTGGCGTTTGAAGAATGCACACATGTCACGTAATTTTATGAAACAATAACACTGTAGACGTATATAAAAAATACTCACTTTCTCAAAGGTTCTGCGTTTGAATACTGCCAAAAGTTTAAGTTTCATAGGAAGGGAAATGGCAACCAAAAGGTCCATGTCAGTAGTAACTAAATAAGATGTTGGACTAAGACAAGACCGCCATTTGTGAGTACTGTTTGGACATCAGAGGCCTTACTCATCAATAACCTCTGCCAACAGGACTATGAGAAAGCCCTGTTCTTCCCCTGCAAAGCAGCTGAGCTCGTCAATGACTACGGCAAGAGTTGGAGCCTCAAGTATCGAGCCATGAGCCAGTACCACATGTCTGTCGCCTACAGGAAACTGGATCGCCTGCCAGACGCCATGGAGTGCTGTGAGGTATTGTTTTACTGTCCAACACACGATAACTGTTCTCAGAGACGGGACTCCACAAAGACAAACTTGCATAACTTGTAGAGAATGCTGCAGTTTTTGTTTCCTCACAAAGTCGCTGTCCCCCGATGTCTTTGGCTGTTTTGATGTCGGAGCAGCAGATACAGTAGATGCTGCTGACAGGTGCAAGCGCCAGTTGTTCTGTTGTACCAGACCTCGACAAATATATGCCCAAAGAGGCGCTGGTTTGAAGTGTTAATGAACAGGGTGGCTTTAGTCTTCACTCTGTTCTAATTATGTACCGAGGGTGAAAAATAACTTGATGTCATTGCCTTGGAGTGCAAAAGTAAAGTAACAAGACAGCAGGATGCATTTCAGATTTATTACATTTGCCAAACATATTTAGACAAACAATTTACACATGTTGTCATACTTAGAATGCCAGAGTACAAGAGGAGTCCGACAGGTGAAAAAACAACGTCTCACGTTCAAGTCTGTCGGATTTATTTGAAAATATACTGAAACTGCGAAATGAAATAACTGCATGCTATTTGTAAAAGTAGTTTATTAAAATACAGACGTCATCATAAACAACTGAATGCTCTTATCTACAGAATGTGTGTCTCTTCGTTAGATGTACCACAGGACACATTTTCATCCATAATCAGACGCACATTATACATTATGGAACTGTATAGTTTAATACGGCCATTTATTTGAAATGTATCCGCTGATAATAAACCTGACAGATCTTCGGTACGACAGGCTCAAATTCTTCTCTCCTCTAAAACGTCTGTTTTGCACTTCAACAGGAATCTATGAAGATTGCTCTGCAGCACGGTGACCGTCCTCTGCAGGCTCTGTGCTTACTGAACTTTGCAGACATACACCGCTGCAGACGTGACGCTGATGTAAGGTGCCACCATTTGTGCAGACTTGTTTGGTTAATGATAAGATTTTAACTCGAGTATTTTAGTTTCTCTAATTGTGATATTGCTCCGGCATCTATGTGGTGATCTTCATCTTGGTGATTCTTTACATCCATCTAGAAAGCATTCCCTCGCTACGAGTCTGCTCTGGGTATCATGACTGAGATTGGAAACCGTCTCGGACAGTCACAGGTCTACCTGGGAGTTGCAAAGTGTTGGCTTCTGCAGAAAGAATTTGACAAGGTATCTGTTATTAAATAAATCTCTCTTCAAATGTCACAGTCTTAATGACATAATTATTTAATTGCTTCTCATAAAAAGTACCTGCCTCACTGGTTTTTCTTTTGCAGGCTCTTGATTCTTTGCAGCGAGCACAGGAATTGGCAGATGGGATGGGAAACAAGGTAACTGATGTTACACAGGACACGAGTAGAGCTGCAACTATTAGGTGTTTTGGCAATATTAACATTTTTAAAGCAAAAATGGCAAACAATTGCACTAAGATTTCTTTGTCACACAAACTGATTATCTTTGTGGTTTTTTACTATTGGTTGGACAAAACAATTCTTCACTGTTTTTCAAAATGTTATAGACGTAACCTTTAGTAACCTTTAGTAACCTTTAGTTGCAGCCCTACACATCCACGCTTGTATGACAGTCTACATGTCACATTGACGGTCTTTTTCTGATTTGTATCTGAAGCTGTGCGCGCTGAAGGTGCACTGCCTGAGTGAAGGGATTCATCGAAGCCGGGGGCAGCAGGAGGAGCTCAGAGAGCAGGTGGTGAAGTTCCTGCAGTGTGTCGAGGAGCTGGAGCTCTACTGCGGCATGTGTGGAGAGTCCATCGGGGACAGGGACCAAAAACTGCAGGCATTACCCTGTTCCCACATTTTCCATCTCAAGTGGGTGTTCTTTACTAATTTATTATTTTGTACACATACGTTTCAGAGAGAAAACTATTTGTTGAGTGCGTTTTCTTCATTTTAATGTTCTAACATAGAACTTGCCCCTAAAAGAAGTATCCAGGGTGATACAGACTTGATTCAACGTACTTTAATATGTGTATTTCTTTATTCTAACACGTTTACAGGCCGACTGATAAAGCTGCTGACACTCGGCTGTTTTATTCTTTCAGGTGTCTGCAGTCAAACGGGACGAAGGGTTGTCCCAAGTGTTTCAAGTCCTCCATGAAGCCTGGATTTGTGTGATTGTGAGACTGTGTTTGTGCGTTGGATCTGCAGACACAGCGTGAAGCCTCGCAGGCTCCTGACTGATCTGAGAGAAGCAGGCAGCCTCGGGATGTGCTGAAGATGTTCGAGGAGTAATAATTCACTGCTCTGTGAAGAGGTTGCTGAACTGAACCCAGAGTGTCGCAGAGTGCGGCACTGAGGACACATTCAAGGCATCCATCTATTTAACAGACATCAGTCTGTGGGTTGCAGCTGACTGAGGGGCGTGACTGACAGTGTTACATTTCGTTATAAGCTGAAGAAGAAAGAACCTACATTGTCTCTGACGACTGGCCTTTTTTGTTTGCAGAATTTAAATCTAAAGGATTATGGACCGTCCAAAGAGCATTTATAACTCGTATTTGCATTGTAAGTGATCTTAGTCGCGGGGTTTGTTATTCAAACTCTGATTTTACCTTTTACAAAACATCCACTTTTTCTTTAATTAACTTTCTTCTTCCTTTTTTTTTTTTTTTATCAGAACACAGAGCCATTTCTGTATTTAACTAATTTCATACATGGTATATTTATTATTGTATTCATGTACATACTATTCTCATGTAAATTTGTTTTAAAGTTTGATTTATTTGAGGTGTTTTGTAAAACCTAAAAACGAGCGGAAATCTCTTAACCATTCAAAAACTAGTAAGTCTTTACAGAACAGGTTCATGCAGCTGTTTCTTTCCCCCTTATTCACCGAGATTAAGGAGCCGGATCAACACACATTGTGTTCATAGAAATTCCTTTTCTGTCCGTGTTTTGCTCTTAAGTCTGACATCAACATAATATTGTTGCAATTTAAGGACAGATATTGTTGAGAAGGAAACCTATTGGGAAAGGATCTTCTTTGACCAATCACACCCTTTTCAGATACCAATTTAGAGGAGATACATGCTGTATGTTTTAATGTAGTGTTTTCATATTTGTTATGTGTACATATTAATTGTTTAAATGTCAATAGTCACATTGAGATTACTCACTTGCAGAGGCATTGTCATTTTGAAGTGGTTTTGAGGGAGAAAGCCAAAAAAGTTATCTACGTCAATTAATGTTGCATGTTTTATTTACAATGCCAAGCAACAAAGAATCACATGAAATTATGAATCCATGTAACTGTATTTACTTATTTCGGAAATGGTTTATTATAGTATTTCTTAATATTCAGTGGTTTGTATCATTCATATTCTTTATATATTTCTTCAATATATTTTAGACATATTGTAATTTACAAAAAAAAAAAAAAAAAGCCAATCAATCGTGGTTGAAATAAGGTTTTTCATATACAGATGTTTTCCTCAAAAGCTTTAACTCGTTCTTCTAAATGTTGTGAGACACAGATAAGTTCAATTGTTTGGTAAAAACAAAAGGATAAATCATTTGACAAATACTAATTAGTTTTTGAAACCTTCATAATTAAAGCAAAGAGGTGACAAACTTATTTTGATACAAATGAATTGAGGAATACACACATTACTGTAGCTTTAACACATTAAGTGTTTAGTTTTCTCTCTCTATACACAACATGCGAGTAGGTTGACAGAGAGACCAACACATTTACCTTTACTGCACAAGCACTTATGTTTCTCACACATCACCACTTGACCTCACTTCTGAACACCTGGTTCTGGTTTGAGGTCCCTGCATCCAAAATAATGTGTATTTACTATCTGTTTACATTTAGCACAATCAACGTAAAGCTTGTAAAGAACACGTACACTTTTTGTTCTTGGTTATGGGGTATAAATTAGATTCTCATCTTTATCGGTTTAAACTACCTCTGTTTTTGCCTCTAAGCTTTACCCTCCTCAGAGGTTTAATGCAGTAATAACATTTAAATACATGTAGAATTGTTATGTTTTTCTAGACATGTTGATATAACCATGGTCTAACTGATTTAGAGTCTGACAAGAAATGCATTGTTAATATATTTATGCATCAAGTCAAGCCATGTTACTGTGTCAAATATGGAAACATGTCATTATGGAAAATAAAGTGCACAGAAAGTGAAAGACTTTTCTATCTTGGTGCTTATATTGACTATTTATATCATTTCTTACACTCTCTCTATATATATATCAGACTTTTCAAGTTTATAATCAATCAGTAGTTATTGTCAAAACAAGATCTTCCCAATCTCTACATGTTTTGTCAACCTTAATTATTTTGTGATGGATTTTCTTTTCTTTTTTTACGTGTTAATTTCTTTTCTGAAGATCTATGGTATTAAATGCACTGGTTCTGTCTCAACATCTTTGTGAATTGAGATGTTATCGTCAGCTTCCTTTTTTCTTTTACCATTAGAAGCAGAATTAAACATATAATAAGAATAAATACATATGCCCATAAGAACTATATATATATATATATATATATATATATATATATATATATATATATATATATATATATATATATATATATACATACATATATAAACATTTTTGTTTGTTTCACAAGCTGAAAGTAAAAATCAGTCTGCTACAACAGCGTATGTAACCAGTCGTACTAGTTTGCCAACATTTACAGAAGTTGTATCCAAGTGTTCCGCCTCTTGTCACGACAAGCATGAAGGAAGTTTCCTGTAATCTCACTTTACAGAAGAAATCTCCGGCTGATGGCAGCGATTTCATTCACTGAAGGGGACTTACTTTGTCCTCAATGCTCTGAGATTTATTACCTTCCTGTTCTCCTAAAATGTGGCCACAATATTTGCAGAGTTTGTTTACAGAAATTCTGGGAATTCAAAGGATGTCGAGAATGTCCTGTGTGTCGCGACGTGTCTGTCCTTGGGAGGCCTGCTATCAATTTGGCACTAAAGATAGCTGCGGACGAATATCAAGTGCTGCAGACCAGCAGCAATCAAGAAGTTTGTCTACTCCACAACGAGAAGCTGAAGATATTTTGTCACAATGACCTAGAGCCCATCTGCCTTGTCTGCCAAACGTCAAAAAAGCATAATGTTCACGAGAGCTCCCCAGTGGAGGAAGCGGCCCAACTGAAAAAGGTAGAGTAAAAATAGAAACAGGAAAAAATAACAAGGAGATTTCCTGCACATACACTCCAACACAAGACACATACAGTAAGTTATCAGTAAGAGTAAAGAGTTGTTGTTGCTGTGGTTTGTGGTGTAGAAGAGGATTTAATGGGGCCTAACCCTAACCCTAACACTTTCATAATCGATTCATTGTTTTCTCAATTCATTGATTTATCATTTAGTCTATGAAAAGCATTTCCAAAACTCAAAGAGATTTTTTTAATGTCTACCAACTAATAGATTCATTGTTTCAGATCCAGATTTGAACTCTTAGCGATTCTTCTTTTGAATATTTCAGAACGAAATTTCAGACAAGCTGGAGTCCTTGAGGAAAAAGCTCAGACTATTGATGAAGACCAAGGTGCACTGGGAGGAAACCAAAAACTATATCCAGGTGAAAGTTATTTGTTTTGAGTTGTGTAAACTGTTGGACATTTTAATTCTGAATCTTTAGTGTCACTCGTTCAATTCCACCCTGCACGGCACACAAACATAAAAGTAACCAGCACCCTCAACGTTACAGAGCCAAGCTTACCAATGTGAGGAAGAGATAAAGGAGGAGTTTGAGAAGCTGCACCTTTTCCTTAGAGAGGAAGAAATCAGTCGACTGAAGGTGCTCAAACAGGAAGAGCAAATCAAGACTCAGGTGATGTGTGAGAAGCTGGAAAACATCCAGGACCAGATCAAAACCCTCTATTCCACTATCGGTGATGTGGAGGCCGCCCTCAGAGTGAAGGACTTAACATTTCTACAGGTACATTTATCGCCTTTGTTTTACACAACAATTTAAAGGGATAGTTTGAATGTTTGTGGGCTTGTATGTACTTATCCATAGTCAGTGTGCTACCTACAGTAGATGGCGGTCTGCAAACCCAGTGAAAATATTCTAAATATAGCATACACTTAAACTGCTATAGTTCATCTTGGAGGGCCTTCTGTATAGGTGGCTACAATATGTTTTGCTGCTGCCCCCGTCCACTGCATTGCTTTGCTTCCGTGTCGTAAGTCCTGTTTGCTTTTAAAAACTGGGGTCGTGCCGACCACCATCTACTCTACATAATTTACTGACTATGGATAAGTTCTTCTTTAAGCCCCACTTCAAAAAAGGGTCTTCAACAGGGGGTCCTGGGACCCCTAGGGGGGTCCTCAGAGTTATTGCAGGGGGCCGCCAAATGTTTTGAAAGTTGTTTTCAAAATGTCTGATGATACACAATACAGTAAAATGAATTCAGCAAAGAAAAACCCATTTAATTATATACCTGTGAACCCTCGTGCAACCAGCGGCTAGCTAACGTGCTAAATTACTCTGGGGTCCCTGCGGCCACGTGTTATTATTTTAATAGCTTAGTAATGCATGCACCATAAAAAGGTTTGTTCATGCATGTTATTGTAGGACACGTTTAATATGCTACTTAATTTTCGGAGGTCCCTGCGCCGCCTCGCTTACAGCTCAGGGGTCCTTGGCCCGTTGAAGACCCCCTGCATTGGATGATAAAAGTAACATCCGGACACTGACTCCAAATCACAAATGTATTTAAATGGACAACATTTCAATCCCAGTCTGCTCTTCTTTAGGTCAAAATGTTAATAAAAACAAAACAAAAGATCTCCACACCCTAATATATGCACAACGGGCTGATGGACTCTGACAAGGTTTGGTTAACCGTCCAACACGCGCAGGCTGAGAAACATTTCAAAGCTACAAGCGATTTAAAAAGTACAGAATAAAAACATAGTGAACAGTTTAGTGTTTTTGGAGATGATGTTCAGGCGTTAATCTTTTTATTAATGCTGATTTGCAAAAGCGTTGCAGCTACATGTGATGTGCATATAACTACACAACATTTTGTTGATGAGATGTACTTTCTTTCTTTAAAGGGCTACAAGCAGACAAAGAAAAGGTATGCATAACTCACTCTCTGCCAAAATGAGCTCCAACTGTCTCCATAAGTCAATGTTGTAATTATTTCAACATGTTTCAGGGTCAAATGCAACATTCAAGATCCAGAGTGCATCAGAGATATCCTGATCAACTCTGCAAAGCATCTGGGATCACTTCGGTTTGTTATTTGGAAGAAGATGGAAAACATCGTGGCATGTGGTGGGTGAACAGAAAATGGCTTAAAGGTGAAGTTTACTGTAAATTTCTTTCTCTGTGCTGAATGTTGTTTATACTTTCAGTTCCGATTACTCTGGATCCAAACACGGCCCAGTCCAACTTAAAGTTCTCTGAAGCGTTGACCTGTGTGCAGTACAGCAGCAAGCAGCTCCTACCTGACAACCCTGAACGCTGCACCAGCCGCATGTGTGTGCTGGGAGCGCCCGGCTTCACGTCCGGGAAGCACAGCTGGACCGTGGAGGTGGGTCAGGGCAAAGACTGGGACATCGGAGTGGCCCAAGAATCCATCAAGAGGAAGAGTACCGTCTTCCTCAACCCGAGCGAGGGTTTCTGGGTGATCGGCCTGAGCAATGGAGACTCATTCTGGGCTCAGACCTCACCACGCACCAAGCTCGTGTTGAAGCAGAAGCCTGAGAAGATTACTGTGCAGCTGGACTATGACAAAGGAAAGGTCGTTTTCATCAACGCTGCTGATTTGACAACAATACACTCATTCAAAGACAGATTCACAGAGAAGATTTTCCCCTACTTCTCCCCTGGATTGTGTGAAAAGGAGAAAAGCTCCAGCCCACTGACAATCTGTCCTCAGACAGTAACGGTGTATGTAAAGTAGACTCACATACTTAGACACAAGGCGCTAGAGTTGAAGACCTTTATTGAGTGTGGGGAACAACATGCAGTATCATTAACTGTCCTCCTCTTTCTGTTTGGGTTTCCTCTGTGAAGACATATCTTTCAGTTTAGAGTCCAGTTTCCTGTGCAGATAGGCTTTCTTATTGGGGTCCATGGATTTGTCTTTCTTCCCACTCCCGGCGTAAAGAACGCCTTCTTTGCTTATTCTCATCCGAGCATGAGACTTGGCTTTGTCTCCACAGCCGTGAACCTAAAAAGGGTGCAAAACATGACAATCGGGTCAGAAAACCACAATTCCTTCACATTTTAGCGAATGCGTCACATTTGTCACTTATGGTGTAATATCAATACAGAGACTGGCGTCATCCAAGCATTTTCAATAAAGCTACACAGCCTAATAAAAAACTAAACAACTACTCTTTGTCTGGGTTCTGTCCCTGTCGTACCTCTGGTATATGATGACCGAGACAATACTGCCTGTTGCAGAACAGGCAGAGCTGTCCGAGCATCAGCACAGAAGCTTTACACTTGACAAAACTGCACACACTTTCAGCCTTTATGACAGCCTTGATAAGTGTGTCGAAGTCATCATCTGGAGCGGCGGCAGCTGCGATGCCGCAGGCGCCCGTCTTCATTTTGTTCTTTCCTGGGAGAGAATTGGTAAGAGTTAATAGTTGCAAACACATCCGAACAGACGGGTTAAAATAAACAGTTCAAAGCAGAGCTGCATCGATGTCTCTGCTACAAACCTTTAGCAGACTTGGGCTTCTTTGATGACTGGGCTAGAGCTGGTGGGAGGATGTTCTGTTGCTTCTTTAGTTGAGCATTTTCTTCCCTCTTCTGCTGCTCCCTCTTCATTCGCTCCAAATGTAAACTCTTCATGTCTAACGGAGGTTGACTGGGCGGCTCTCTTTGGGGATTTGGGACTTTTTCTTCTTCCTGTGCTTCTTCATCTTCTTCTTCTTCTTCTGCTTCTTCTTCATGTGTTGGCTCCTCAGCCGGCGTTGACACCAGGGGCCTGGCGACAGTGATGCACCTGTCTTTCCCCTCGCCTTTACTCTCATGCACGAGGCCCAGCTCCTCAGCGATCTGGTGGACCAGCAGGCGGTCATGAGAGTTAAACGATGATGGGAATTGTAGTTCACTCTGATTTGAGTCCTTTAGAAAGCTCTCCACCTGCGCTCTGATCTCAGCACATCTGTTCTTCTTCTGCTCTTCCTCCATCAGTGATGTAATGCAGGACTTTGTGTGCTTCTCTGTACCAGCAGTATTTTCATTACTGCTGCTACCAGTGGACTTATTTTGTTGTGGCTTCGCCCTGCTGGGAGGCTGATCTTTAACCTTCTGTTTGGTGGACGTGGAGCTGCCGGAAGACGCATTAGCCTTGGTGTCTTTGGAGTCACGGGTGTAGTTTTGTGGCACGATGTCTTGGATGTACTCAAATGCTGTTCTGACCTCGCCAAACTCAGTCATGTGATTGATCAGGGACTTCAGGAAAGCGTGACTCTGGACAGTCTGGGTGTCGCACACAACAGCGATGTGACGTCTCGCACGTGTTACAGCAACATTAATCCTTCGGTCCTCCGTCAGAAATCCAACTTCCCCTAAAATTAAAAGAATGAACAAATAAATAAATTGATGCTGCCAACATTCATGGTGTTGTGGAAACACAACTTAAATAAAGCAAAAATAAATGACCCTTTCTGTTGGATCGGACTAACGACAACACCACAGCCTCTTTCTCTCGGCCCTGAAATCCATCCACTGACTTTATCTCCAGCTCCGGATGCCTCGCAGAGAGTTTCTGACGCAGAAGATCGACCTTTACAGAGAAGAAAACCACATCAGGAGTTATTGTGAGTAGAGTCGATTAACGATTAGTCAACTTCTCGATTGTTAGTCGACAGAAAAGTATTCTAACTAAGTCGTTAAAGTCATTTTTCATGTAGAAAATAATTTCCTGCTTTTCTGTTTGTTTGTTTTAATCAAATTAAACTTTAATTTAAAAACATCACGTTGGAAAAAAGATGTAAAAAATAAATCGGCAGATTAATCGATAAAGAAAGTTATCGTAAGTTTCAGCCTTAATGTTGAGACACAACTTAAATCTCTTTAGATTTCTAGTTTTGGGGATTTCATTACTGTAAAAGTGCAGATATTTTATTAAAGGAAAAACTGGATAATAAGGTTAATCAATTATTGCTGTGACACAGTACAGTAGTAGCAGTTAAAGATATATTTCACAGCAGTTCCTCAAGACTTACTTGTAGATTGTACGGAGCAATAACAGCGATGTCTTTAGCCTTAACGCCAGCTTCAGTCAAGGCCTTTATGTGCAGTTCAACAATGTCGACCTCACCTGAGGATAAAGTGAACTCACCGTTAGATCCCACAACACACTAACTGTAATATACGTTGGGTTTCTTTTAACAATAAAAATGACTAACCTTGATTTCCTTTGGACTGCTCATCTGTGACCTCCATCTCGCTCAGACCGCAGCCTGCAGTGTCGATGAGAAGAAGCGGCGTGCTGGTCTCTTCAACACAGGCGACTCCTGGCAGATCTCTTTAGCATCAAAGACATCATTTATTAACACTTTATTGAGTTTTCATTGACTGAAATACAAAAAGATGCGACACTTTCCATCATCAAGCTCACACTCACTTTAACAAGTGTCTCTCTACGGAGCTGTGAGCCGTTAGTCGTCCCTGGTACATCTCTTTGGAGGCCCACTCCATGATGGCACTGTTCATGCGGTACTGAACTGTTAGCATCCGGACCACTGAGTCCCCATACATCTGGATGAGTCTCTCCATGAGACTGAGGGACAAGCCTTTTGATGCAGCCCTGTGGAGGAACAAAAAGAGAAGTATGTGCATGAAACTATAAAACATTACATTTCTCTGTCACCTTCTTACTATGACCGATGGGGTCCTGAAGACAACACACAATTTATAAGTTATTACATTTTCCGTTATTTCATAGAAGATACTTGATATATGTGTTTGGGGGCTTCAAGGGGTCAAATATAGAAAATCTTGAATGTTATTAACATAATAACCGTAAAATAATATAATCTTATTATGTTATTATCTATGAATGCATAAAAATAGGAAAGCCTGTTTATTTACTTTTGTGATTTGATAGTAGGGGGTAACTGCTTGTAGTCTCCAGCCAGGATGCACTTGCGTGCTCTGAGCAGGGCGATCCAGCAGCTGCTCTCCAGGGCCTGAGCACACTCGTCTATCACCACCCAATCAAAATGCTCTGCTGGCAGGTACTTCAGAGGGCCAGTGCCACAAGCACCTGCAGACACAAACAAGTGCTCTCTGATTGCCTTTCGTCATCACTGCAACGACTGAAATACATATTTCACCACTCGAGGCCTTCACTGACCTGTGTTGGTTGATAACACAACATCAGCACTTTTTAGGATCTGGGCGATGGCTGCTGATTCCCTGGTTTTCAGCTCTTTTCTTAGCTCCCCTATTTCCCTTTTGTAATTCACCCGCTCTCCTTTTTCACGCATCTTCTTTATTCCCACCTTGGAAAAAACAAAACATATATATTACAAATCATTCCAAATGGCACTCATGCTACTAGGAAGACCACACGCTTAAATACTTACAAAGGCTTTATCCATGTCTTTACGAATGTCTGCAATGATGTTTGCGTCGTCACTTTGAGCGAGGATGGCATCTAGTGAATGTTTCTGTATGGACTCCAGCAGTCTGGCAGGGTGACCCAGCCTCAGGACCTTTGCCTTACACCGGGCTAACCTCTCCACTAAATTATCCACGGCCACATTAGAGGGCGCACAGCACAAGACCTGCACAAACACATAATCAAAACAGGAAAATGACAACTTCATCAACGAATGACAATGACAGACAACGGTATATGTTGCCGAATTAATCAGTAGGAGAAAAACTATTCACATATGCACTAATACAAATAAACTTCCTGCACCTTTTGGCCTTGTTTGACTGCTTGCAGGATGATCTCCACCACTGTGGTGGTTTTTCCAGTGCCTGGTGGTCCATGAATCACAGCCAGTTCTCTCTGAGACAAAGTAAAGGACACCGCTTCTCTCTGGGAATCATCCAAGTTCGAGTTAAAGAACTTAACATCTAATGAAACATAATAGGACACCCAGAATTAGTCCATGTATTGTATGACTCATACTGATTTGCAAGGTTTTAAAATCAGTGTTTAGAATATGATGTGGATTTGTGTGAAAGTTACCAACAAGCCCAATGTCATAGAGCAACTTACTTCTGATAGTATCTGCTTTGTAATGCATTGACTTACTTGGCTGTGAATGAGAAGACGGTGTTGAGTCTCCAAACAGAACATTTATCAGATTGGCAGCTGGTCCATTGCCGTATCCATTTAATGTATTCAAGGCACTGCAAGCACAAAACACACAGATACCAATAAGTTGTTTCAAGGTTTCATACCTCACTTGTATCTGTCTTACATTACAGACGTCACTCACTTTTTCATTCGTTTGTAGGTGACGTCATTTGCCAACTTTAAGAGGTTGTGAAGACCACCCGTTTCAAAGCTTTGGCCATCCTTTGAATCGTCAAAGGCCACACTTATAGAAGTTTGGCTGACCCTCGTCACTATTCCTGTGCCGATCTGTGAGGCTGCGGTGCATCCACCAGTGTCATAAAGGCCGACTATGTCCCCTGTAACAAAAGACATGCACGTCCAATTAAGCAAAACAACAAACTACAGTCACAAAGAAACCCTCAGATCAGAAGTTTTATTCTTCCATCTCACCAGGTCCAAAGCTGTTGCTTGGCAGAGATGGCAAACCAAGATACTTTCTTGGCTCGAGGACGACGACCGTGCGACCGTACAGGCCTGTGGACTGACTGCCTATCTGCAATTTCAGCAGGCAAACGCCTTTATTTTGAAGATCCTTGAGAGAGATGTTCTCCTGCCATATCCTTAAGGGCACAAAACAAGACACTTTATAGTGACAGCTATCAACAATAAGATAAGGCAGGGAGGCTGCTACCATTATGGGGAGTGAAGGATCCCGTGTTTTTGGAGACCCATACCAGCTGGGTCTATTCCAAGTCCACTTCATGGAATTTCAGAGCAAAGTTGCTGAATGATCCGTTTATTTAGTAAAGTATCACAGTCTAGATGTTATTGTACATACCTGGTCTCCTCTATTTCAGCCTCCCTCTCCTCCAGTAGAAGCTCGAGTGTCTTTGATACAAATTGTTCAACCGCCATCACTCACTAAAAAGACCCAAAAGACGATCAGTTTTACAGCACAGACCCAAACCAACATGTCAGTACTACATAAGCTACAGACAACAGACAAACCTGTTGTTGTAATTTATGGATATGTTAATTCTCCCATAACGAGGGTGACTCTCACCAGTGTTGGAATGTAACTATATAAAAGGTATTTAAGTACTTGACTTAAATACAGTTGTGAGATACTTCTACTTTATTTGGCATATATCCAGTTTACGCTACTGTTATGGTCCCATTTAAACTTTCACACTCACTATATTTCAGAGGCAAATGTACTTTTTAAATGTACTTTATTTATATGTAGAAGAAATGGAGTGATTTTAAGTTGTAGTTAAATTATTATAGTAGTAAAATGTGCTGTACTTCGACCATGTAGCTAAAGCATAAACTTGTGCATACACACAGTAATGCAGCAATCATAACCCAATAACAAAACAATTACATTGAGTTATATTACTTTAGATGCTTTGGGTAAGATGTGCTGATGTGACATTTAATTGTAGTGGGGTATTTTATATTATGAATAATAATAATAACAACAACTTCATTTGTATGGCACATTTCAGGCTAAAGAGCTTAACAAAACAAGATCAGATGAAAATAAACATTAACATGCCAAAGCAATGGTAAAGAAAAACAAACAAAACACAATAATGATCACAATAAAAAACATTAACAACGACACCAGTAAAAACCATAGGTCATTGTGGTATTGGTACTTTTACTTTAGTAAAAAGCCTGAATACTTCTTCCACCATTGAGTCTCACATACATCTTGTAACATAAATTACAGGCCTAGGGTTTTGCCTCTCATGAATTATCATTTCATTCGACTGTAATTACCATTAAAGATAATACACGAGGTACATCTTAGTTAGTAGTTTAAATGATAAAAGCTTCATGTTAGCTTGCGCACCACACTGCACTCAAACAATTTACTTTAGCTACAGTTAGCAACACATGATGACACTCACCTATTAACGATGATGTTAGTAATCTGAATAGACAGCAACAGACGATACGTGGACAGAAACAATAATGTTATTCGTGAGGGACAACTTGCGAATATCCTTATTACACCGGTGTGTTTGTTTGTCTTCTTTAGATGCGCTAGCTTGTTAGCCTGCTAGCTACACTGACACCTATCGGTTCGGATGACTTCGCGCGCACACATTTTTATTTTGAAAAGTACACAACCGGAAGTTACCCCGCTTCGTTGACGCTTCAGAAAGAAACACGTTGAGCTGAATTGTCAATCAAACCGCCAGATAGTCAAAACTAGGTTGTTTGTTATAAATTGAATATTGTAGCAGTGAGGACGGGGCCTTTTTGTCTCGTTGCTCTGTGTGACATCAAACCGCAGGAGGATATGCTGGTTTTTAATCTGCCAGATCTCAGTCAGGAAGGAAGCCTTTGCACTGCAAACCTGCAACCTGCTAACGCATCTTATATTTAACTGATTCACCTCTCATTTTCACTGCGTTTGTTTGGAAATGAGAACGACATTATTCCTGTTGCACGCCATCTCATGCTACTGTTTAGTCAGTGCCACTCTTTCAAAAACTGATGCAAAGAAGTCGCATAAAGCAGCTGATGTTGAGGTGAGTACAACTTCAGGTCTTTACCTTGAAATGAGTGTGAACTGTGTGTGCCTCCTCTGTGTGCCTGGCATGTCACTGGACTTACAAAAAGTGTCCAGAATCAGGAAGAGACCCTTTTCCTCACCTGTCATGTCCAGTCATGAATATGATGGTTGTCTGTCACTGAAAATGGTCTGTTTATCATTTGATCTCACTGTTTAGACATCTCCGGCTGAGCTGTCTGTTTTGGAGAGAGGCCTCGTTGTGTCAGACCCGCCCTGGAAAGACATAGTGAAGGAGGAAAAGAGACACTGGGCTCACACCAAGAGAACATTTCAAGGACCGGTGCTTGGATATGTCACTCCTGTAAGTTACCAACATATCTAAATCTCCCATGCTGCTGTTCACTATGTGACAACACAGCATTAAAGGATATGTGATGGTACATTTAAGATCTGTTGATTGTGGACTGGTTGTTGGAAAACAAGCATGTCACTTTTAAAATTATGAAAGGCATTTTACACTATTTTCTGAGGTTTAATAGACCAAACAACTGATCAATTTCTGGTTTAACATTGGATGTGTAAAGGTAACTGAGATAAATGTGTATTTTTGAAAAGCCTGAGATCAAATAGACTGTTTTACCACGGGGAACAAGAGGAAGTTTCTCTGGTAAATGTGTATTGGAGAAAAGCTGGCTTTAACAGAAGGGAGTAAGTAGACCAGTTGAAAGGCCACAGGGGCCCATTGTTGATGGCTCTGATAGTTTAAAACATTTACAAGAATGGTGTGATGAATGTGATTTCCCGGCAGTAGGGTTGTTAAGTACGGCACAGAGAACTAGGCATGATGTCCAATGTTATTTTATACTATTTTAATTCTGCTATTTTATCTGCTATTTTAATTCTGCTATTTTTATACAATTTTAATTCTGCTATTTTATCTGCTATTTTATACTATTTTAATTCGGCTATTTTTATAATGGTACTTCAGACTCATTACATATCATTTACATCTACACTGTGATTATTGTACTGTAAATGCTCTTATTCTGTCCTTGTACTAATTGTTATGTTTTTGCTGTGAAGCACTTTGAGCTGCAATTCTTGTATGAAAGGTGCTATACAAATAAAGATTATTATTATTATCAATTATTAAGAAAATGACCTGGCAGATTAAAGTAATTGCTGCTCCTTGCCCATGACTTTAGAAGTGACCAATGTTACCGTCTGAAGATGTATGAGGAGGGTCTCACTTTATGGCCAGTATGGAGAGGAGGAAGGATTACAGAGACCGATAACTCTTTGAATGTACATGTAGACATGTATGTGTTGTATTAAGACAGACTTGAAACTATCCTTTACTGTCAACCTATCTTTTATGTTTACAATGTTTTTGACTCAATATCTCTAAATCGCATCTTATTTTTCCCGTCCTCCAGTGGAATGCTCACGGCTATGACGTTGCCAAGATGTTTGGTGCTAAACTAACCTCAGTGTGTCCAGTTTGGCTTCAGGTCCGCCGACGGGGACCTGAAACCTTTGACGTTAGTGGACTCCATGACCATGATCCAGGTAAACGTGGCTGAAGGTCAAATGGGAAGTGTTTCCTAGTGATTCATGTACATAAAGGGATCTTTTTGTCCGTCTAGGCTGGGTCAAAGCTGTTCGCAAGTCTAATAAAAAAGTCAGGTTGGGTGAGTAGACTGCCTACAACTCAGAAATGTGTGCAAGTGCTTTCAGATTTTAATTGCTTAATTTTGTTTACCGTCAGTGCCTCGTCTGTTATTTGATGGCTGGTCTTACCAGGACTACATGAGCGTGCTGGGGAGTGAAGATGAAATTGAAGAGCTGGGAAGTGAGCTGGTGGATGTTGCAAAGGTAATTTAAGTGTTGCGTTTAGCTTGAACTCATTACATTTCATTTAGCTGACGCTTTTGTCCAAAGCGACTTTCAATAAGTGCAAACAATCATGAGTACATTCACTTCAAATAGGTAGAATCCTTTAAGTGCAGAACAATAGCTTCAAATAAGCCAAACAAAAGTGCAACATGCAGAAACGATACAATACAAATTCAACCATTAGATACAAATAAGTTCAAGATACAAAGAACAGAATTCAGTTATTTCTCCCTTGTAAAAGTGTTGTTTGTCCTGCGTCTAATGAAGCTGTGTCTTTGCAGACTGAAGGTTTCGATGGTTTCACCTTGGAGGTGTGGAGCCAGCTGGGAGGTAACAAAAGAAAGTGAGTTACTATGTTGACACATCTTGAACGATTTCTCTGACCATATTCTGTTGTGTCGCGGATGATTCAAGGACATACAAATGATTCAACATGAACTCTTCTTCACACAGGGAGCTTGTCCATATGGTGAAACACATATGTGAGACTTTGAAGGCTAAAAGATTAGACTGCATTCTTGTCATCCCTCCTGCTGTGACGAGGTGAATGAAAGTAGTTTTTGTTTTTTTTCAGCGGCTATAAATGCTAAAAAGGAAAAATCACTTAGATTGGTCCTGACTTTCTTTTTGCTCCTTTTCTTTCCCATCATTATCAGCGCGGGGCAGCCGGGTATGTTCGGCAGGGAGGAGTTTGAGCAGTTGGCCCCTGTAGTCGACGGATTCAGCCTCATGACTTACGACTACTCCAGCGGGGACAGGTGAGACACACAGGCAAGGGTAGAAGTGTAACAGACGGCTACAAGAAGATTCACAGAATTAATGCCAACAATATTCTGAGTTATATATCTTTATTTTATTTAAACAGTCCGGGCCCGAGCTCCCCCCTTCCCTGGGTGAGAGACTGTGTTCTCCAGCTTGCTCCCAACACTCAGTGGAGGGAAAAGATCCTGCTTGGACTCAATATGTATGGCCTAGATTTCGCAAGCCAGGGAACAGAGCCAATCCTGGGAGGAAGGTAAGATAATACTGTGACGACTGCTGGAACACGTTACTTATATTTCACAAATTCAAGTTTCATATGTTTCCAACTTTAAACGAGGAGTACTTTAGCATTGTGATAAACGTTTTCAGACTCATGCAGCAGAACCAGATATTGCAATTATTTTCTACACAACTTTTGTGTCACACAGTAGCAATAAGTCGTAGTGAAAGGCTGTGAACAGTAAAATAGGTTTTCAGGGCTTTCTGTGGCGTTTTAAACTTGTCTCCGATTTCCTGCAGGTACATCGAGATTTTACGAGAACATAAGCCAAAACTTCTCTGGGATGAATATTCTGCGGAGCATTATTTTAGTTACAAGAGGTACTGATTTAGTTACACTTAAAGTAAACTAATTTACGGCTAAAATATTCCGACATCATCGTTTAACAAGATCTGTGGCATTGATTTCAGGAACAATGCAGTTAAGCATATGGTGTACTATCCGTCATTGAAGGTAAGTCTTAAGCACAACATCTGCCTTTCACTTTATTAACCAAAGTATTTTTATTAGGTCTACATGGGGAGAGTAACATTATTTAATATGTTTTTACAGTCACTCTACCTGAGGATCTCTTTAGCTACTGAACTGGGAACAGGAATTTCCTTGTGGGAACTAGGACAAGGACTGGACTATTTCTATGATCTCCTATGAGAGTTGTACTGTAAAGTGAAGACGGAGGACTTTGGAGCATCAACACAAGGATTTTCTTTTTCATGGCCCCCGAAGTTCAAGCGCTGTATGCAGGCGTTTTTATTCTGTTTTTCGTTTCTGAGTTGGAACTCTGAAACGAGACTTTGAAAGGATTTAGTTAATACTCAACTTGAGGGTAATGAAAGTGTTGACATCTTCAACACAAATATACTAGCAGCAGACACAAGGTACTACAGTGTTTTTATTCCTTTTCATTGACGGTATTGTGGAAAAATTTCAACTTGTACAAATCAGACAGAGTGCAGTGACACATCTCCAGCCAACAACAGAGAGTGCATGATCATCGATGAGTATAACGTTCAAATAAAAGGGTTATATTCTTCTCTTCTTCACATGACAGACACCTGCAGCCTCTTTTCAGTCCAAATCTTCTTCCTTCGTCCTTCTTTGCCTTTAATCATCCTCAAAACTGCATCTGCTTTTTCTCATTTTTTAATTTCGAATCAAGACATTTGATTGTGTGGCTTTTATTAGGTTTATAATAACAGCATTTGAAAGTAATGAAGTTGTATTTACAGTGTTGCCAAACATCTGTTCTGCACCAGCATCTTCCAATATTTGTCTGAGATGAATGTTTGTTTAATTACATGAATATAAATGTGGAACAACTGAGTTGTTGAATTTGAGTGCTCCTGCGTTTACTTGGCACTAGAGAGCAGAATTAGATTATTTACAGCAAGTGAGGTTGACTGCATATTCTGACCAGTTATTAGGTGTCTGTCTATGACTACGTGCACGGCATCTTCTTGGCTTGCTGGGAAACAAAGAGATAAACATGAGAGGGTTTTAGAAATGCTGATTAAGTAATTACTCTACCAAAGGAGTATCCGTGCTCTGCAGGTCAGCTCACCCGTGTATGATCCACCACTGTCTTTCACAAAGTCTTCCACGACCAAGGGCAGGTTGGCAAAGTCAGGCCTCCGCACCAGTTCAAACACTGACGGCTTTCAGCGGAAGAAGTTAATGTTATTATTTACATTAACACATAAAAACATTATTTACAAGGTTCCTACAACTTAAGGCAGGTTGTTAGATTTAAGACTTTTGAATGAATTCAAATTCAAATAATAGTTGCATGACGTGTTTGAGTTCATTTGCCTTACACGTCCTGCTATGTGACATTTATGCAATGTTGACGTTGAAATGACATGGTGCAGCCCTGTACTGCCTTCATGTTAAACTTGACTAACCCCTGTTAAGCTGTAGCCACCGAAGATCCACCTCTGTCCCTCAGTGGCACAGCACAGCGCCGACACTCCTTGTCCAACTGCACAAACGGGTTCTGCACACAGAGAAACAAACAAGTCTCTACACCGGACATGTAAATCACATACTGACCACTTTTTAACATTAGCCTCACACTCACTTTGTTGAGAGATGAAGTGTGTGAGGATGCGGTGCAGAGAGCCGCTGTGTGCCAGGTCATTCAGCGCTCCGGGGCAGTCCGGGATGAGCAGCGCTTGGTACCGAGCACCTGGAGAAGGTCATCATGAGGTAACTCGGCAGAGTCCAAACAACAGCACACATGAAAACAGCCAAATGACCATGAAATGAAAATTCTCACCATCAATAGATTCAAGTTTGGCTGGTGTTGCGTAGGGTTTAACGTTGAAGTCCTGCACCCATCTAGCAGTGCTTTCATCGACTCCAACAAAGTCTATTGGCTTCCCCTGCAATAAAACAAACAAACACTTAAGTCTATGTTACCCTGTGCTGAGGTCTCATAATGTTGCCCATGCAAACCTTAAGTTAAAGACAAAATGTTAGTTTAATTTATACTCCAGTAGGGGTTTGCATCATCATATTTCTAAATAAATCGAATGTTGGGGAATTTTATTTATTTAAATGAGCTGTATTATTTTCAGCACCTTTTTATTCTTATAGTACAGTGGATATAAAAAGTCTACACACACTTATGAAATTGCAGGTTTATGAAACGTAAAGACAGAAATAACAACAATGTAAATGTCAGACTTGTTCCATCTTTAATGTGATCTTCCAACAAACAAAAATCCAGAAAGAAAAAATGATTAGGACATTTTTAAATAAAAAAAACCCACAACACCCTAATATGCAGCATTACTACAGCATTAACATATATTGTATACTTATATATACACGTATATTTTACTGCTGTAGATGTTTATGCCGATTTGAACTACTACTTTATCAGAAATACACTTCATCCTTCAATTTATCAAAACACTCAAATTAAAAAACACCACATTTGGAGATAAATGGTTTTCACAGGACAGACAGGGTATCAAAACAAAAGCTGTCAGACAAATGTAGTGCAGTAAAACGTGCAATATTTGCCTCTGAGATGTGGAGCAGTAGCATAAAAGTACTTAGTTACTGTCCACCACTGCGTGTGGGATGCTGAGGTCACAGATAAAAGAGTGAAACACTTTAGAAATATTAACTTTGTTGAGTATTTTTCAGTTACAAATAGTCTTACCCCAGGTGTGGCTGTCTGGAGATTGAACACGGAGGTACAAAGGCTGAAGGACTGATGGAAAGACGCTGCTGACACCCCTGAAGGAACAAAACATAACAATTCAAGTTACGCATCAGAGAGCTCACGTGCACAACAGAACACGTAGCTTGATTGTCAAACTAAAAGATAGCTAGTAAGTGATGCTTGAACACACCTAACAGTTTACTTAAATCAAGAACTAACGCTAGCTGAGCTGTAGTTGATACAAAACTGTGTTAGTATACTTTCTACACGTTGTCACTGTTATTCCCTAAATTAACGTTACATTATACGTCAACTGGCACGAGCTCATGGACCCACCTTGAGGAGACGCACTCGCCACAATTAAACAAGTTGGTTTTGCAGACATTTCATTTATTTCTGTCCTGCCTCCACATGAAGTATTCTTATCTTTTAAGTAATGAATAAGAAGGTAATTGTAGGTGAAATCATGCAAGAGAAATCCGCGAGGAGGAGGAAGTACTGTCAGCTGACAACAACATCCGCTGCAGGATTTCAGAATAAAAGTTCACTGTCACAAAAATAAAACGTATTAAAGTCAATTTGGGAATAATAAAGCATTTTATTTGCATTTTAACAAACACAAAAATATATTTTCATTATTTAATTACACTTTTTGGTAAACAATATGTGATACATAAAAAAACTTAGATAAACAACAAGACCAACACTGTTTGCAAATGTAGCCACAGCATGCTCATATTTCTCTGCTATTCAAAATGTGTTTTTTTGTTTACAAGTTCTTCCACACTCATAATCTTAACATACAAGGGAAGATATTTAAAGCATGCAATGGCATTTTGCAGAAGAGGACATTGCTGCCCAGCAGCATTAAAGCATCTCTAGTGTGTGCACTTTGAAAATCATGTCATAATTTGAATTGGCACTTCACAGCATCCATGACTGAATAATTGGGGCATTAAAGTACCTAACCAAACATTTTACAATTCATGATGTGACACATGATGCGATATTAAACAATATAAAAAATCAGTACGGATCTTCTTTCAAACTTTGATAAAGGCAGCAAGTAAACATCATCCCCACAAGCTGAAAGACACAAGGAGTTTGTTAGTTCCACACTGCACATAGAAACAACCATTTTGCACAAGATTAAAAAACATGTTCATATTAACTTGTATTTGGCTCTGTACCTGTAAAAATCCAATCCCAATGCCCACTGCACCGAGAATATACAACTGACTCAGGATGAACTCTTCTAATTTCATAATGCAGCCTCCCTGGAAGCAGGAGAGAGGAAATAAATTAGGATCTTTTTATCATTTAACATTCATCCAAAGCCAAACGGACAGCTTCCCCTACCTCCACCTTGTAGATGTTGGAGGGATGGTCCCTGCGACCACAGAGGTCATCTGGACTTTTACAGCAGCTGTCAGGAACGAGCCGCTCGTTCTCTGCTGCCTGGATCCAAGCACAGTCTCTCCAGTCTGAGGAGTTGTGACTGCCACAACATTTAAACTGGGAGGGAGCCGGTGCAGAGAGGACCAAAGAAAGAAAAAAGACGACAATATAACCTCACAAAAAAGAGAACAAAAAACAATTGGACATGGTTATGTCAACATATTGTTAATAAATCAATTATGTATCAATTGTATTCACATGCAGGCTAAAGGAGCCAAACTGTCATTTCAAATGTAACATATCTAAGTCATTTAAGTAGTATTACTTTTTGTCAACCTGGCAGTTAAATCGTCTGTGATTTAAACACTAGTGTCATTCCCACACCTCCTGCTGAAGTTTATCCACAGCCTGCGTGACGCTCTCCTCCCCCGGCTGCTGGTATTTCTGCTGCATGGTCACCTTCAGGTTCTGTCTGAGCTCCTCGTCCAGCTGGGAGACAAAAAGCAGTACTTTAGTGATTACTCAGGAGAAAATGCGCCATCTGCAAATCTCCACCCATCAATAAAATTATCCCCTGGTCCAGTTTCTTTCCTCCCCTGTAACATTCCTCTGTACCTGTACAACGGTCTCACATAACTCTAAATATATGAGCATATCTCCACTGACCCAACTCCCTGCTCTACATGAGCATTTGTCATATGAATTTGCAAGTAAAGATAGTTTTGTGTTGCTCGACTGACAAAGTGCAAACAAACTATTTTATATCAACCTGTTAGAGAAACAGTTTAATATAAAGTGGAAACAGGCGGCAGCAGATTACCTGGTGGCAGAGAGGGAAACACTGGAGCAAGAAAAGGGGGGAAGAAAGAGAGGTGTGAGAAAGATGGAAAAATAGGACAAATGAAAAACATGCAGAGAACATTTCACAAGAAAGCGTGCAGACACTGAGGCAGTGGTAAAAAGATTTAAATAGAAATGATGTAGAACAAGGAATGGTGTTTGAAATCACATTAAGGGATTATGGAATGACACAAATACACAGAAAGAAAAGGAAATGTCAGATTTGTAATTGCTGCAGTGAGATTTAACATCAATGGTAGCTAGTAAACAACAATACGTTGGTACACGCCACACAAAATGCTACAAGGAAATATTAATATTGAAAATGATACTATATTAGATCAGTCACTATCCTTTGGTCAAATATCTACAAACACATACAAACACAAGTTAAAGCAATTCACCTCTTGGTAGGTAATGAAAGCCAGCACACCAGCAATGATTTCCAGCAGGAAAACACAGAGCAACAAGACCAAATACTGTAGAGGAGGGACATGAATAAACAATAACACAGCTGTGAGTAAACTAAAGATGAGAAATATAAATTCCAGCATTTTTCATATTGTGCTTCAGTGCATTTCTGTGCTTGAATATGACATTAAATATTATTTTAGATTATTCCACAAGCATTTAAAGTACCTGTTCACAAAATAAAAGTTTTACTCCAGAGAATTACTGATTGAACTGTGGTAAAGGACGTTACTCATTATTAAGGTAGTGGTTAAAATTGAAATAGACATAACGTCACAGAGCGTGTGGAGTTTTGCTTCTATATAATATCTTCTCACTTGTGTCTGTCTGTCTCACACAGTTCAGTCCAAGCAGACGCCTGTGATGCCCTTCATTCCTCTAGCATGAGCCGCGCTCTAAATCTAAACTCTTAAAGACACACGCTGCATGACTTTGTCTGTTATATCTGACAGCCATGTCTGTCTGACATAATGAGCTGCACGGAAGTGACAGAAGGTCACCAGGGATTATCTTTCAATACACGTAGACTCAGACAGGTTGTATGTGTATAAACAGGAACTGAAATGTGTCTTTCATTGGTTCCTGATTCCATATAATTAAAGGTACCACAGGGGGAGTAATGGATGTACAAATGATCATTTTGGAGGTGAAGCATTTCATTAAAAAGAGGTTATTGCTTTGGTGGACTGAATAAAACAACGAGGTCTCTGTCACAGTGTTTTGTGTCTGATCCATCTTACCACAATCAAAAGACTCTTCATCTCCTTCAGAGTTGCACAGCATCCAATGATCCCGGTCACTATCACAATGACCCCGGCAGCTATCAGGATATAAGCTGAGGCTGAGTAGAAGCTGGAGTTCAGTAAACTGATGTAGTCACTCTTTTCCGCCAGCGTCCACACTCCCACTGCCAGCACGGACCCTCCTGCCAGCTGAAGGAACGTACCTGTTATCAGCGCAACTCAAACCAGATGCTCATATAAAGAATGCATCACATAAGGTTTTTAGCAAGCTCCTAAAATGTGACAGTGATGCAAACAAGACAACGCCTTAGTTCCCGTCAGCCCCAAGAGACTTTTAGCTAAATGTGTTTGTTTTTTTATCATCTGGTGCACACAAATCAAGGTTTCATATCTGCAATAACATACTTTGTTGTACAATATGGTTATACAAGATCAATCAAGCATTACAACCTAAAGATAAGAAAGTAAATTAACATTTACATAAATGCAAGAATTTCTAAAGAAGAATCTATTGTAACTTTTAGTGCATTCGCAGAGACAAAAAGATACTGCAAATGTTGTTTATTGAATCTATGTCGGGCGTAATATTACACATTGTTTATGGAATATGCATAAGCAATAAGTTCCAACCGTGACAACAGTGTTGTGTTGTCTTAAAACACTTCCTAGTTTACTTACCCAAAACAGAATGTTGAAGAGAAAAAGTAGATATTTCAGACAAATTGTCCCACAGCTGAGAGGTTTTTCACCTTGAGCTTCCATTCTGAAATGAAAAGCGCACGTGTTAGTACTTCAGGTCGATGTACACACAGGGGAAGCATTACCAAATGAAAATCTTTCTGGAATAAATTAGATAGCACAGCTGAATAAACACATAATGCTCAGAGAGCAAGTCTTTCCCTCTGACACTGCTGACATACTACAGCGAAGATTATTATCACACAATGTACCATCTTTATACTCGTATGACTGCGAGCTTAATCCCAGTAGTGCTATATCTGATTGAGACTGGTCACGGTATATATGCAGGAATTTCCTTATTCCAGTCAGCTTCACGTGCTTTGCTACAACATACATGTTTATATTCGGACATGTTTTTAAGGTTTTATATGCGTTATATAAGGTTTTAAATGTGGCGCGTTTCAAAAGTTGGTTTAACAGAGCCATGGAAAGAACTAAAAGATGAAATCAAACATGTTGTGGGGAAAACATACTTAACTTGTGTCACATGTCATCCAAGCAGACAGATATTTAAGAGACCATCCCAGTAATTTAAGCTGATATTCTCACACTCCAGTGATACACTGCTTATATTTAACTCTTTATGAATTACTCCGTCTTTACACTAACCTGAGTTGAACTTTCCTCTGCTTCTATTTTAAGAAGAGTTGTGACTCTGAGCATCATGAGAACGGGTGAGCGTGAACACTATCTTTATAAATAAAACAACACATATCAATGAAGAGTAAAGGGACAATAACTACAAAACATTAAACATATGTAAACACATTAAAAATGCTGTTTTCTATCCTTAAGACAAATTCCTCCATGAGTGAATGTGACTGTCCAGCAGCAAAACAACATCTCCTAATGGTCATAATCAGAGTTATTTTTAACTCATTGTGTCATGGAAAAACTGCTCTCCCTTTCTGCTGAGACTAAAATACACCTACCTGATTTTAGATGGTGGGCCTTGAGAGTGTAGATTATCGGGGTAACGTCTTCCCAGATCTCACCAACCCCTGTGTCAAAGTGCTGCTGTCTTTGAAGGTTAACTGCAACAGCGTTAGTTCTCAGTTGACACTCAGACCAGAGCCTCCTACTCAAGCGTCTGTCCTCTTTTGGCGCAACAGGCAGCTCACCCCTCCACAAGCCACACAGAGAACATGGCTGCCCCCAGCTGGTTTCTCACGCACATGAGTTTTAAAACAATTGTGCAGCTTGTAAGATGTTATTTATAGAATAACAAAAAAAACAAAAACAAAGGAGTCATCAAAAATGTATTTTATTGGATGAATAATAAACAATCATTACAGATACTGTTCAGCAAACTTGTTCAAATGTCACCGTTTGTGTCTTGCCATGATTTATGTGACCACAGGATTTGGGCCTGGGAGTTTTTAGTGTTGTGTTTATGTACAGCAGCCTCTTTTAGTCACGTCCTCAGTCAGTAAAACTGCATCTTCACATTGTCGATCATGCTGGGAGATTAACATCCTGAAATGAGGAACATTATTGAATCATTGTGCAGCAGAAACCACGACATTTGAGAGTAAAAATGAGTTTGTAGTTCACACCACTGATCCTGCTGCCTGGCTCCATCTCAGATTTATGATACAAATGACGAGATGAACTGAGATTCGAGTTTATCAGGTGCATCCCTTGTATATCCACGACAGTAACCTACATTTGTGAAATAGTGCTGAAACAATTGGTTGATAAATTGATCAGTAAGTGACATGAATTAATTCCAGCTTCTCAATTGTGATGATTTGCTACGTTTGATATCACTGTATCTTTCAGGTCTTGGACAGCTTGTCAGACATCACAAGCAGTCTGAAGAAATGTCTGAGACTCACTGACTAAACAATTAGTCAGAAATCGGCAGATTATTCAACATTTGCAGCCCTTAACAGACACACCTCTCAGTATAATGCAAAAACAACGGCACCACAAAAGAAAGCCTCAAAAAATGACTATAGACTTGAATCACACCTCTCCAATGACTATAACATTCATATTTTTACAAGGCCGCTGTATTAGACTGCGTACCTGATACACTGGTTACAGAGTGTATTTCTGCTACAGTGACAAATCAAGTGTATCAACAAAATGCCAACACAGCAGATACAAACATTTTTGCAGGATCTATATGATGTGAATGTCATACAGCAAAGAAATAGGATGCCATACCCAGCCAGATGAGTCATCAGCAGCTCCATGTTACATCCACTTTTAGCACTGCACTCGTAAAACATAGCTTGGTGCTGCTATAAACCAGGAAGTAAAATAACCAAACATTTAAGTTGAACTTATTTCAAAGAATCGCAGCGACATTGTGAGTAAAGCACTGCAGAAAGGAGTTTGAATATTCAAATGTGGCTCACCTCTGCTAGTCTCTGCCCCTGGTCTGTTGTCACTTCTCTGCTGCGACTGTCTGCCAGGTCCAGCTTGTTCGCCAGCAGCATCAGTACCGCACCTTCACACATCTTCTCCTGGGACATGCAACGCACTTTTATTAGTGTTGAAAACCGAGGCAGAAATACATTGATGGTGAGAAAAGCAATTAAATACACAAACAAAGAAGTTACCCAAAAAGAAAAATCAAAGTAGAGATGTATCACTCAGATGGCACACGCTTCTATAGAGATTCATGTACCATCAATCACCTGCATGTGTATTCAAATTGATACAAACTGCTTTGTATGTTTTTCCATCCATGACATCTCCACCTGCTCACCTTTACCGAGTCCATCCACCCTCTCACAGCGGCGAAGGAGGAGGACTGAGTTACGTCATACATGGCAAGGATACCATCGGCTTTACGGTAGTACTGCTCAGTGATGCTGCGAAACCTGAACACATATTAGTGAAAGAGAAGACTTCATTGAGTTATCAGGTGGCAATAAAAAAACATATCCTACAGCTCAAATGGTATACTGTAAAATATGTAAGCCACAAAAAAGCCCATGTCTGGTAAACATGGGAATAAGCTGTGTTTATCTGACCTCTCCTGCCCTGCAGTGTCCCACAGCTGCAGGGTGATGGTGGTGGAGCCCAGAGATAAAGTCTTCATCTGGAAATCTATACCTAGAAGCAACAGAGAACCAGGGTGTCATACTTTCACATATACATACACTCAGGAGCACGTTACTCATTGTGAAAGTGACATAATTAAAGAAAAACTTACCCACAGTAGTGCTCATTTTACTGGAGAAGTGTCCTGTGCAGTAGTGCTGGATGAAGGAACTCTTACCCACCCCCGAGTTACCCAGGAATACCACCTTGAACGCTCGCTGAGGACTGACAATTGTGCTCTAAAATTCAGGTAAAGGGACCAAACTTAAAAAGAGTTCCTTTGCGTATAAGAGGATGCATGTTTAATGTGTGCTCCATCACCTTTATCATTATAGGGCTCTAGCTGCCGTTTTATAAAATTGATGTATTTGTGATTAATGTATTTGTAGTTTTAATATGTTCCCTACCTGAGTTTGCACCTGCTCGACATTCTCACACCTGACTCTACATGACAGTTGGTGTCTCTTGGATGAATGTGTCACCTCTGTCTCTTTGTGCTGCTCCAGCTCATCGGATGAGCTCAGCTGTCTTCAGAATCAATGAATACACACAATTAGTTGCTTCCTCGCATTAATGCAAAGATGATAAACGTGATGTCAGATGTGTTTTGTCATACAAACCTTTTCAATGGCTTGTCTTGCAGTAAGTAGTTACCTATGATTGACCCTTTCTTCTGCAAAGGCTTTGTGACATTTGGATTCTGAAAGTTTTTTGTGGAAAGTGAGGCAGAAGAAATGAGTAGCATTAAGACATTTTATAATATACGTTTTTATAGTATACATATCCGGACGTGGTGTGGTAAGTTTCCAAGGAACAATAAGTGACACTGTATTCTCTGTAGAAATACTTATAGCTTCACACAGATGTTTAAAAAGCAAGAATTCAGTTCAAAAGTGACATTTATTCTGCTGAAAAGAAATTTAACATCATCATCATTTAATAGCAATACACTTGTTTGATCATAAATTATACGGCAAGACAACAATACAAGAAATAACCAACAGGTAATGGTCAAAATGGTTTCTTATATTCATATTTTGTATTCTTTGTCATCTATTATCCATGCCCATCATCGAGACACGGGCATCGTAAATTAGATGGATTTTTAATGGCATTGGTTTATGTTACATATAAATAAATTATTTGTTCAAGAGAGATTCTTGGAAGTTAAATTTTGTAAAGAAACAACCAAAAACAAAGCAACAGTTGACAGCTTTGGCAAACATGTCATATGTAAGCGTGGGATAAAGGGGAACTTGCAACTATATTATCTCTCCTTTATGAATTGTGACGAGGATTTTATTAGTTTGGTAAATACTGACCACCTTTAGTTCACCTTCATAAATAGTGCAATGTAAAGCATCATTAATAAACATATACAACACTCTTTCCTTCAAATTGGCATAGATAGAATAAATGTCTTCACTCCTTTGACCATATCTACAAGAGACAAAAAACATTGCCGACATCGCAAAAATCCCAAACAGGGTCAATGAACACACGTTCAATCAATAACCAAACAATAACAGCTGCCCATATAAATAATCATTGTACAGAGGATGAACAAAAGCATGAAGCCACGCCAAGACTTTGCTTAGGTTGGATAAATCTGCTGTGTCCACGGAGTACAAAGGTCTTCACTGAGGTAATAAGTTAATGGCAGAGGAGGAAGTACAGCGTGTCTGTGACTAACCCTCTGCTGAGTCTGTTGGGCATCTTTCTCATCTCGCAGCCTTTTGTTCATATCCCTGATACAAAGAGACAATCAGTTAGAACACACACACACACACACACACACACACACACACACACACACACACACACACACACACAGACACAGACACACTCACCTCAATAGCTCCAGCTGTTTAAAGAGACTATCCTTCTCTTTCTGCATGTTCCTTGACACCTTCGTCACATTTCTACAGTGAAGCAAAGATTGATCTATATTATACTTATTGTCAACAAATCGCAGGCAAAAGACCAAAACCAACAATAATCGATGCTTTTCAGCACTGCCTACAAAAACCTGATCTAACTTATTCATTTGATTTGCTCCTTCATCACGATGAACAAGGGCCCTGTAGTATTTTGATCCCACAAACACCCTCCTTCTGCCATAACTACTCACTAGCAAATATCAAATGTGTATTAATCCACAACATAAAATAGTCCCTAACAAAAACACTACATTCTAAATATAAGCGGAGTGATGTTTTCTACAAATGACAGCATTCAGCTGATAAGTTTAACTTTTACCTTTGAAGAAATATGTTGGGTAGTAGTGACAAATGTGCAACTCAATGTTATACACATCTACTAGGTCAGGGGTCCCTGCTCCGTCTCTCTTTCAGCTAAGGGGACCTTGACCTGAAAATGACCCCTGGTCTATGCTGTTTCCACATTACGACTTAAAGCTCATGAACACACCGAAGTCTGAAGAACGACTTCCTATCGGTGGAATTGGGAGCATCCGAGGAGCATGTGAATGCTCTACTGGCTTTGGTGGAGGTCTGCACTCGCCAAGAGCCATTCTAGTTATTCTTTTTCTTTATAGCAAAGAAGTCAAGCATTTTCTTTCTCTTTCGTGAAGCTCTTTTGAAATAAATGATCATCATTACTATTGAGAGTAAAAATAATGATCAGCCAAACCACAAGAAGAGCCAGTGTCCTCATAAGCTGCTGTTATCCCCTCACCTCTGTCTGGTCACGTGTTCCTGGGCAGCGCTGACCTGCAGCAGGCTGAGCTGACCCAGAGCGGCCTGTAGCTGCTCTCTGCTGCTCTCCACCTGCTCGTGTAACTGAATGTTGAGGCTCCGCAGCTGCTGGTTCTGCTCCTTGATGTTAACCTGTTCACAACTCAGCTGCCGGATTCTGGTCTCCATCTTAGGACAAAGACAGGTCCTGTTAATTCACACATTAAACTAAAACTCTTCTAACATAAACATAAGTAGTGTTTGGACACATACCTCTCTCTGTTTGGTCAGTGTATTATCCAACTCTTGCTCCCGCATCTTCAGCTCCTCCTCAAGTTGTTGGCCTCTCTGCTTCTGTCCAATACTGTCCTTGTTTTCACAATAGATGTATTAAATGTTTTTATGACGATCACTTTTGTTAAATGGCACAAAGGCAGGAATTAATCGCACGTCAGTACCTGAGCCAGGCGTTTCTCTCTCTCCTCTCTGATTTGGTTTTCCATTTCTTCATATATGGACTGAACAACCTGATGATGTTCACCCTCTCGTCTAAAACAGAAACAAATGAATGATTTTGAGACAACTCAACGCAATCTGAATTCTCACAGTTGAATAGGACATAATGGGTTGTTGCATATGCAGGGGACAGTGGGAGGAAGTGTGGACCTGCGTAGAGCTTGTTCCAGACTATCTCTCTCTCTGATGGAGTCCTGTAGATGGGACACAGCATGGATCAGGACGCCCTCCAGGACGCTCAGCAGCTCTGGTCTGTCTCTCTGGAGTTCACACCACACAAAAGAGAGCTCCTGCTGACTGACACACAACACACAACCGTTAAAGCGTCTGAGGACATGAAACCTTAACAGCACAACATCACTCCCTTACGTTACTAAAAAGGTGCTGGGTTTTAATGACACTGTATACAGTATCTGTGCATTACAGTATCTGTGCATCACAGTACCTGTGCATTACAGTATATGTGCATTACAGTATATGTGCATTACAGTATATGTGCATCACAGTATCTGTGCATCACAGTATCTGTGCATCACAGTATCTGTGCATTACAGTATCTGTGCATTACAGTATATGTGCATTACAGTATATGTGCATCACAGTATCTGTGCATTACAGTATCTGTGCATCACAGTATATGTGCATCACAGTATCTGTGCATCACAGTATCTGTGCATTACAGTATATGTGCATCACAGTATCTGTGCATTACAGTATATGTGCATCACAGTATCTGTGCATTACAGTATATGTGCATTACAGTATATGTGCATCACAGTATCTGTGCATCACAGTATCTGTGCATCACAGTATCTGTGCATCACAGTATCTGTGCATCACAGTATATGTGCATCACAGTCTCTGTGCATTACAGTATCTGTGCATCACAGTATCTGTGCATTACAGTATCTGTGCATTACAGTATCTGTGCATCACAGTATCTGTGCATTACAGTATATGTGCATTACAGTATATGTGCATTACAGTATCTGTGCATCACAGTATCTGTGCATTACAGTATCTGTGCATTACAGTATATGTGCATTACAGTATATGTGCATTACAGTATCTGTGCATCACAGTATCTGTGCATTACAGTATCTGTGCATTACAGTATCTGTGCATTACAGTATCTGTGCATTACAGTATATGTGCATTACAGTATATGTGCATTACAGTATCTGTGCATCACAGTATCTGTGCATTACAGTATCTGTGCATTACAGTATCTGTGCATTACAGTATCTGTGCATCACAGTATATGTGCATTACAGTATATGTGCATCACAGTATCTGTGCATTACAGTATCTGTGCATCACAGTATATGTGCATTACAGTATATGTGCATTACAGTATCTGTGCATCACAGTATATGTGCATTACAGTATATGTGCATTACAGTATCTGTGCATCACAGTATATGTGCATTACAGTATATGTGCATCACAGTATCTGTGCATTACAGTATCTGTGCATCACAGTATCTGTGCATCACAGTATCTGTGCATCACAGTATCTGTGCATTACAGTATCTGTGCATTACAGTATCTGTGCATTAAGCATCTCGATTTCTGTAAAAGCTACCTTCATGAAAATTACAATGTTCAGTTTTTGTTGCAGTCATGAGGAAATATAAGTGTACGGTCTTAATGAGACTCAATGGCAATGAATTTATAACAGTGATCTTACTCTTTGAAGAGTTTGTCAGCGCCCAACTCCATCAGTATGTTAACAAATCTGACTGCAGGGGGGTCCTGGGCCCAGAACACCTGGTCCATGTCCTCTTCTGTTTCGTCTTGACTCAGCTCAGTCGTGTCCTCCAGCCCCACAAACTCACCTGCAACACAGACAGAGAGGCACAGAGGATTTGGTTTGAAGGGGGAGACAAACATTTGTGAAAAACAGCGGCTTTCCCCATAGGAGTCATAGAGAATAGTGGTGTAAAATCACAACACTACACTCGACGACTACGATTATTTTCATTATCGAATAATCTGCTGATTATTAAATTAATTCTGATTAAATCGAAAAAAAGATATGCAATCCCAGTTTATCAAAGTCCAAGGTAATGTGTTTAAATAACTTGTTTCGTCAGTCCAAAACCCAAAGATAATCAGTTAATATGATAAATAAAACAGAGAAAAGCAGGAAATCTCCATATTTGAGGCTGTAAACAGCATATTCTGCCATTATTGCATGTAAAGTTACTCAAAATAGTTACCATTAAAATCGACTAATCCTTGCTGCTCTACTCACCAAGTCCTGTGTTGAACTCAACAGGAGTGAGGAATCCATTGCTCTCTCGGTCCAGACTTTCAAACACCGTCTCCAGCTGTTCAGGGGACAGTGGCAACTCCACTTGTAGCCTCTGAACAGAGGATAGAAAGTTCAAGACTCTACAACACAACCTACATTTTGTGATTCAACCACATTGGCTGCTCACCTGCATATCCCGCTTTGTGATGAACCCTTTCCCCTCTTTGTCACACAGCACAAAGAGCTCCTTGGCCTTGCCCATGGTCTCCGCCAGCGGGCTTACTGGCACCGTTTCTCTGGCTCTGGGTGAAGCCAGCGGACTGCGTGCACCCCGGCCCGGCCTAGGGCTCCCAGCTGGAAGGCCCCGCGGTCTGGGGCTCACTGCTACTGCCTCACCACTGCCTTGACCCACCAGCACCTCGCCATCATTCAGCCACTTAGACATTACTGCACAGAGGCCGACAAGTATGGGTGGGGAGTTGGTGTGCGTTTCATTAAGTATTATTGTTGACCTCTTAGTTTGTCATTTGGTATTGAATTCTTCACTGTATTTGTCTTGACAGCATGAGAAGTAGAGCTGCAACGTGTAACATGACAAATAATCTTCAATTATTTAGATAACCATTATTTTAAACAATAAATAGCGAAAAAATGCCAACTATTAGTTGCTTCCCGCTTCTAAAATGAGGGGATTTCCTATTTTTCTTTGTCATATAGGTTAAATGTAAACTGAATATCTTTTGGTCTAACAAAAAGAAGATATTAAAAAAAGATGTCACCCACTCACAGGGGACTAGGAGGTTCTAATGGGAATTTCCCCCTATTTTTTTTACATTTCATAGACTAAACTAATTAAAAGAATAGGCAGTTTATTCAATAAAAAACATTCATGAGACTTTTTAGTATTTCAACATTGTTAAATGCATGCATTTATTTATGGCTACTATCAGTCTGAGGCCTAATCAGAGACGTTCTCTTTTACTTTCCTAACAAACCAGAATGAGTTAAAAGACATCTTGGATCTTCCCTCTTAGTGCTGCAAGATATTGTGAGAAGCTAGCACTACAGGTCCTCCCTTGTCAAACATGAGGTGCAGAACAAGCGCTGTGACTGTGCACATTATCTACAGCTGCTGTGATCAGGTGTCAGGCATGTCTACACTCAACAAGATTGTATAACCGTTTGCGGTATCCAATATGACGGAATGTTATATTACATTTCTATGCAAAATGTTAATATTCTAAGGCAAGGTAAAACTAAATCCTTAGCTTCATGCAGCACAACCAGTTGCCCTCAATGTTTATTTAGAGGAGGAACTTTTTATATAAATGCGATGATGCCACTGCCCATGTGTACCAGGATGTGTGGAGCGTAAAAAACAGGATGGTGTCATGTGAGAAGAGTTTCTGTGTACTCGAAAGGGGAGGGCGGATAACCATCGGAGAGGACATGCAAATAAAACATTTGCAGTGGTTTGCATTGCCAGAAATACCACAATTGCAAACAAATTTCAGTCTTGAGAACTACACTGTAAATAAGCCTCAGTATGTCCATGAACAATCATAAAACAGTGATTTATGACAGATTCAAGCATAACACATAATCAGTGTTCAGTTCAGATGGCATTTCTATTATACAGGAAGAGCATATCAGCTTAAATCCTACATGGTTTCATTTAAATAGAATTAGAAACAAAAGATATTTCTTGAAGTCTTCAGGCAAAGGTGCACACTGAATTGAAAACTGTGTCAGTGTTGAATTAAATATTGCCTCTCCAGTTATCTATGCCATCTATGATCATAAAACCAATACATAAAAAGTATCTCTGTAAAGTAAGCTCTGATAATGACTAGTAAAACCTTTTGCTGAGGATCTACGACGATCAAAAGGTCTTTACAACATTAGAAATATGCTGGGACTCCAGATAAGAGACTTAAGTAAACATTATGCTGTGAATTTTGTGTGTCAGTTAACCAGCAGCCACGCCAAAGGTCAAATAAACGTACACACTTAACACACACACACTATGTTGCAAAGTCGGTGTGTGAAGCACAGTGTAATCTTTCTCACATTCAGGGAAAGTGAATTCAAAAACATTTTTGTAGGCTTCAAAACTGTCAAACTTAAAAAAAGGACCAACACTTTCTGTGATAAAGGTCAATATAAGCAAACCAAACAGACAGTAGCTTATGTTTGTGAAATGCAGATAAGCGTTTAACGACGGTACCAACAAGTTTGACATGAACTCAGCTCGTTAACCTACAGGGAAATAAAGATCTTAAATGCGCTATGTCGCTAGCTGAGGAAACTAAAGCGAAGATAATGAAGGAATTCACATTTATTATTAAAGAAGAAAAGAAACCCACACGACAGTTAGTCGGTTGTTAATGCACCATAGCGGGGAGAATGAACATACACGTCTTACTATTGATAAATAACTTACATTACTGTATCATATATCAATTCTGGGAAGTTGTAGAAACTTTGGCTACTCACCTGCGGTGTACTGGATGCAGGTGTCCACTACCTTTGATCGGTTTAGTCCTGCAGTCACTTTACGTACTGACGTTAACCGCTGGGTGGCAGTGAGCACCGTGTGTGATGGGAGTTTACCGTAATGTTTGATGTAACCCGCTAATTGAAGGCACACACTTTCCCGTCCAAAATGCTTATTAATTGTTTTCTCTTCCACACAGCAGCTACGTTTAGTGACATTTAGGACAAATATAGTCATTGAAAGCAATGCAACGACAGGATATATCGTAATTTATATTATTATTTTGGGGGGAATTTGCTTGAACCTATATATATCAGTCATTACGGTAAGAAGGAGCGTTACCATGGAATTTACGGAAATACATACGTTGCCGCTGAAAAGCAGCAGTGGAGGCTCCAAGTGAGTAACAATGTCTGTCGATAAAAGTAGGAATATGAGCAGTTAAATCGTTCTTCCTGGGTCCATATGACTTATTTACTTCTTCATACGTTTTTCTGTTAAGTGGGTGTCATATCGTAGTTGTGAAGCCGATCTAAACAACAGTGAGCAGAGACAATGTTGTGATTATTAACGAAGCAAACGTGCCTGGAGAGAGTTCCTGGAAGTTAAAATCCGAGCTGTGCCACTGCCAACAGTGATGTGTTGTAGGAACTGTGACACATTAAGTAACTGTATTATCCGTCACCCGGACTATCTGCAGGGACTAAATAACATTAGGCTACCGCCGTGTGTAGAAAGGGATTGTGTCAACAACAAATCCAGAGATAGTGGTGTTCGCGTAGGTGAAATTAATCTGTAATCCCAGCCTTTCCATGTTTGTCTGTGTAACAGCCTGAGTGTGTCTGCATGTTTACATGGTCCGGTTTAGTGCTAATTTAGATCAATCCTCATTCGCATTGAAGATGGCTGCAGCCAGGGAAAATATACGAGTTACTGGTGCGGATGTGCTTCGGGGGAGGAAAAAAAAATGCTTTTTCTTCCAAACCATACAACAATGTCTCTGATGTCTCACAGCTTTTCTGTTCTTCCTCACAGGACGAGGAGACTTTCCACATCAAAGATGTCAACATGCAGCATATGAAAAGATCTCAAACATCTAATCTGATATCTTGGACTACATGCAATCATCACCAAGATACTTTCCCCCTGAGGACAACAAACAGCATGTTTATGAACAGGGGGAAAAACAGGAGTGAAGAAAACCTAAAGCAGTAGAACATTTAGGGAATAGCCTCCAGTTTTTGACTATGTGAATGGATTAGAAAGTTGTTTCTGCCTGCTGTAGTCTACACCTCTGCAGTGTTTCTGTACTCAATTATGTAGGGGGTGAATCTTGACTAAATAGACTTGTGTCACCATCTGTGTTTTGCGAGCCTAAATAAAAACAGCCAGAAGCAAGGAGGCGAATAGACTGTAAGGCTTGGTGGTTTGCAGGATTAGCCCATAAAGATGCTACAGACGGGTAACTTCTCACTGGTGCTGCTGATCCAGCTGACACTGTTGGCCTATGACCTCTTCGCCAACTCCTTCAGTGAGCTCCTGAGGGGAGCGCCTGTCATCCAACTAGTGCTTTTCATGTAAGTCACTCAACTGCATGCTTAAATAATTAGTAGATGTGTCATTAGTCACACAAAGTAATAGATTACATTTTTAATACCAGTTAGTTCAAGTCATTATCAAGTTAAAAATACCAAATACATCTTTAACCACATGCAGACATCACTTCATCACTTCATCACATTATAATTTATTATACTTCATGTCATTATACATTAGAATTGTGTGATATAATTAGTTGTTGCTCTGATTTGGAAGGGATACTCAAACTTAATGTGTAATACTGAAAATATCAGTCATTTATGATTAATACATGATTTAATAAAATAGCAGCCAACCAGGCATTTAGAGCAGTTGCCAGAGATGTATATTATTCAGATGCTCACAAGCAATTTTACTTTACTCATAGAAAGTCTTTGCGGTTTTTTTGTGGTTTATCATCCTTGAGGTTGTAAAAGGAAATGACTTTGCTCTTCTTTCAGTAACTGGTAATCATCACCAGTTAGCTGCACTTTGTTAAATAATTGCAGTGCTTTAGTTGCACTGATGAATTTTAACATTAACTTTTAGACAAACCATTTATGTCCCATTACTGTCATTACAAAATGTCCTGGTTAGTGAATGAAGCCTTGTCATAGCTCATTTTTGGGAGTTGTCACTACCCATGCAGGGTCTACATTCATTTATTTTTACTATATGACCTTTGTTTACAAAACTGAAAACATACCAGTTTATCCTTCTCTCTGACTTGGTCACGTGTATTTTGTTTACATTGTTCACATGTGGCTCACTCCATCAGCAACCACTATTACAAATAAACCAGTAAAATCTGTGTCTACAGCATGCAGGACATTGCCATCTTGTTCAACGTGATCATCATTCTGCTGATGGTGTTCAACACCTACGTGTTCCAGGTCGGCCTGGTGTCCCTGCTGCTGGAGAGGTTCAGGGCTCTGCTGATGTCCTCTGCTCTTTACCTGACGCTTAGCATCTGCTTCCACTGCTGGGTGTTGGTAAGCTTCGTCCCACCAACAGACATCTGCATTTCAACTTACTCATGCAAACACCAAATCAAAACAGTCACATTTTAACACCGAAGTGAAATATTGATGTAACCAACGTGATCTTATATCAGAATAACTGGATTAAATTAGTCCTGATGATCTTTTTTTCTAGAACCTTCGATGGCTTGACTCAAACCGCTTTGTTTGGACAGATGGTCTTCAGGCTCTTTTTGTTTTCCAGAGAACAGGTAATTGGTGGATTCATTCAGAGGTAGTTTCCAATGCAACCAATCTATTTTCTGTAGTCATTTAGTAACTGTACTTCTTTCTGTTAACAGTGGCAGTGTTGTATTACTACTTATACAAACGAACAGCAGAGTATATGGGAGACCCAAGGCTGTACGAGGACTCTCTGTGGCTGCGGGACGCCTTCGCCAAAGCTCGTCAGTGAAGAAGTTTTGAGAGACTTAAAGGAATACTTCACCATCAAAATGATCATTTATATATCAATTACTCACCCCATGTTACCTGAATTCTTGAAGAAAATGTTAAATGAAGAATCCCAAAAAGGAGAACAATCTTGATGAATTGAAGTAAATGGGGGCGCCATTTAATAGATGAATTATACCAAAACATGCGTTTACAAACTCACGTGGTATAATAAGTACATGCATTTTCTCAACTATTTGAAATACTTCTGCATCAGCAGTCTCACACTTGCGCAGGCGTGCTTCTCCGTCCATGAGACCGTTTACATGGAAGTTGATAAACGCAGCCCTCATTTACCTCAAGGGTTTTGGATTTTTCTTTCACCATTAACTAGTTTTTTTCAAGGTAACATGGGGTGTGCAATTGATATACAAATGATCACTTCGGGGTGAAGTACTCCTTTTTAAAAGGATCTGCAATGAATCATTACAACACCAGGCATCAGCATCAGCTATTTGGAATTTGACTATTTTCACTTTATTTTTTTTAAAGCCAAGAATGAAGCAAAGTCTCGAGCAGTTTGGGTTTAAGCCAACTGAGCAGTCGGTTAAATGGTTTAAAGTGGCAGGTAAGCCAACCATAGTAGTATTGTATTAACCAGGATTGTGTCAGTTAATCTATGTGGCCTTTGTAAATCAATTAGTTGCAGACAGAATGCAACACATTGAAAGAATGTTAAAAGTTCATTGTTGTAGATGCCAAGTTTGTTTTGATTTGTGCTAATGTACCATCAGAACGGCGTGTAGGAATAGTTATTCCCCTCGCAAAGGAGGAAACGTGTTATCTTATTTTTGCCTTATGTAAGACTAGTATGTGCTGTTTGTGGTAAATGTCATTTCAATAAGCGAATGTTCATGTGAATCCAAATGTCTTGAGTGGGGATCTTTGAACCGTGTTCCCGCTGTTTTTAATAAATAATCCTTCTCTAATCCAGGTGTAATCCTTTCATCACTAAGGTAGTCAGTATTATCCTGTAGACAAGGTGAAACACACTGCTCTATTTTTAACAAAGAATTAATCAGATTAAGGTTTTAGGTGCCACAAGTGAAACGCACAATAAATAGTCTTCAGTGTCTCAAAATAACCTTCTAATCTCAAGAAAACAACAGTTCCAGTGAACTGCAGTTATCTAAATTGATAATCAACTTTCTATACAAATTCTTAAAATCTGTGATCCATGGATTGTTGCAGATAAGATGAAAAAAGAAAGGAAAACCAAAAGTTGTACAAATCTCCTTTACTTGTGACAAGAAAACCAGAGTCCATATGATCCCCAAATGTTGTCAGTGCAGTCCGTGTTATGTGTGATGTCCTTTGCTCCACTGGAATGTGTCATTTTGTTAAGTCAGTCCCCCGAAACTGCAGGAAACAAGAGAACAAAGTTAAATTAAACTTCAAAACATTCAGGGATAAGAGATCAATTAAAAGCTACTAGACAATATAAAGATTTTAAACGTACCTTCATACATAGATGCCAACCCAGAGTAATAAGAACAGCACACCGAAGCCCATGAACAGTGAAGCCACGAGGGATATGAGCAGCTCTTTGTAGACGTCCCTGGTGTATTTTGTTGATGTCACCTCGTAGCTGATGAGAAGTTAAGGGCCAGCTCATAAAAAAGTACAACCAACAGCCAAGTTCAGAGCTCTTTCCCAAATCTAACACTTCCTGCTGTGTATCATATTATGCAGATGTCCATGTTGTAAGTGTATCATAGTATGTGTACTGTCATCCTGTGTTGTTTAATTACATTTACATAAAATCACTATTGGAAAAAGGCTCAGTAAAACATTTTATGAGATGAAAAATGAATGAATAATGTGCAAAAACTGAGTATAATTCAAACATGGGCCTGTTTTAACATAATCCATGTAAAACAACCTCTTACAGCATCTGAAAATATTACATGCAGAGATTTCATCTTAGTCTGAATCCAATCATATTTTAGATGTTTTGGTTTAATCACTGATTTATGTTCATTAGCATGTACTGCATTAGGATGTAAAAGTTATGTCTCAATATCATAACTAGAAATCTCTCAGAGAAAATTAACTTTGTTGTGTTAGGCTAACCCTAATTGAGACAACAATTTCTGCATGAAATGAATGTGGTTAATATTTCTTCAACAAAAGGAAAACACCAGAAATCTCTAATAATCTCTTATTGTGCAGGAAAACTGAGGACACCCCAAGCTCCACAGGTCAAAGCTGAAACAGGAAGTAATTCTGTAATGCTTGGGTAACAATTCATATTTATTTTCTCTTCCAACTGAGTATGGCTTAGTTGGGAGTGCGTTTGAGCATCTGACTGCTTGTGTTTCTTGCTTCATTACAGCCTACGCTTGTTTATGAATCCCATTTGTAAGTTAGGCGTTATATCAATTTAAATCATGGGATGAACTATGAAAATAAGTCCCAAATTGTACTAAACCAGATTTATCATTTCAATTTCATATTGTATTTAGATGAGTGGAAACCAGTGGTAGCCTGGAGGGCTTTTAGAAAACAAACATATGTATGATTTGCTTATTGTGCTCTATGAGAAATGGCAAACCTGTGCCACTAATTTAGCTTGACGTAAGATGGACTGTGTATATACATATAACGCTTTCCTTCATGTTACCACATGCACAGTGTTAAGTGGAACAAGCAGAAAAAGGATACACAAAGAACCAGGCAGTAAAGAACATGCCGATGGCCAGCAAGACGACGGTGAGGTGGGGGAACACAGCCGGGTTCACCGGGCTGGTGTATCTGGTCATAGCCTCGAGTTCCTGCAGCAACAGCAAACAGTTTGGATACAAGCACGTTAGTCAAACTACATATCATCCACCAAATCCAACCTTTAATGCCAAGCTTAATGTACCGTGTCTAAAACGTTCAATTAGTTTTGAAAAATGTATTTCTTTTTGTTTTAATAGAGCGGCTAAACCAGTGGATTTGACATGAGAAGCTAACGTTGCTCTGCTACTCTGCACATCTTATATACCACACAAAGCATACTTTCACAAAGTAAACGAATTGTTTTGCTGGTGAAATTGTGAATAACGAGTACAGTTAAACCGTACATTATTGTATAATACAGTTAGAACATATATAAACTAGATAAAGATGAGTATTCTTTACCATTTTGCAATGATACGGAGCTCCTGTTTCTATGGTCCAAGATGATAAGGCCACGTACTGACTATCACTTCCTGGTTTTTCCGTGACGTATAGTTGACGTTGGTGCAATATATTTTTCATCCTCAGTTTAGCCTCTCAGGCTGGCTGCATACACGTTTCTGTTTGTCAGAATCCAAATACTTTTTATTGCCTATCATAGGCATAATCTTTGATTTATATAGGGATACATTTTGTGGCAGATTGAAAGTGCATTCTCCTATGTGATACATTTTGGTATTCAATTTGAGTCATTGGGATACATTACATGGAAGTTATTAAATAATAAATCTTCAATATTCCATAGATAGATAGTTATATAAGATAGAAAAAACACTCAAATGCAATAGGGGTGTCCCCTTTGTGTCCTATGTAGTGATACATTTTGGTGTTAAATTTCAGTCACTGGGACACCTTACTTGGACTTTATGTTTTGAAAAAAAGGCGTGATTGTTCTGTACAATATTTATACAAAATTGAAAAAGCATTAAAATTCCATATGAAGAGGCGTGTCCTGTGTGTCAATTGTAGTGATACATGTTGGTATTCAATTTCAGTCACTGGGGCAACTCGACACAACATTGGCGGGACACACTGTAGGCACTCCGCTACCTGAAAGGCGAATTTCAGGGCAACACTTTCCGCTTTACCTCAATGACTGTTACTGTAATAAATCTTCTGCCATCTAATGGACAGAATGAGCAGTTTATTCAGTTCATGAAGCAGTTTGACAATCAAACAAAACAGAAAATTCACAATCACAAATTTATTTACTACATGCATTTACATAGTATTACAGCATTTTTTTTTAAACAAAAGGCTTTGAAAATGTAATGATAAAATGGGCTAAAAAGATAAAGTAGTGATATTAAAGTACTCAAAGAATTTTAGTGTTATGGCATTTCTCTTAACAAATAGTGCTTCAATTAGAAATGTATTGGCGTGTGTGTGTGTGTGTGTGTGTGTGTGTGTGTGTGTGTGTGTGTGTGTGTCTGTGTGTGTGTGTGTGTGTGTGTGTGTGTGTGTGTGTGTGTGTGTGTGTGTGTGTGTGTGTGTGTGTGTTTTACATGCTTGTCAATCATTTTTGGGCTCCATTAGCTAAAAGTTAATATATTATTGATAATACAACAACCCACAAAAAATATCAATTATAAAAACAATATGGTAAAAATGATCAGATAAAAAGGAGCATTGGTAGTAACAAAATGAAGCTATACAGTAACATGTAATGCAGTTCTACCAGAGTATGTGAAAACAGTCTGGTGCACTGAATAGAGCAAAAGCAGTTCATATATATACAGTGCAAAAAGTGCTACAGTGGTTTCATTATGCTAGCTGGTGCATTATAAATAAGCTAAAATAGTACACTATACCCACTGAAACCCACTATACTGAAAGCATTGTACAGTGTCTTAATATTATGATCAATTCCATAAACGTTTTTTGTCTGATGGCTGTTTTTCCTATTTTATATTGATTTTACATTTAAGATAAACTATTGTGTTTTTTTTCTTTCTGAGTACAGACACATATGGAATATGGATTAAAAACACATTTTGACAAAAGCAACATGAGCACAGTGGAGTGGAGAATGGCTTTAAAACAAGAAAGGATAATAGAAAAGAAAACATCATACAATTCAGTTATACTCAAAGTGTTATCACTGCATACTCTTAATTGTATAGGCACAGGAAAAGTATTCAAAACAACAACAACAACATGAACAACAGAGAAATACACGCAATAGTCCAGTGTATAATATTCAATTTGATCTCTGCGGAGTGTGTAAATAAATGCAACTCTTTGCTCAGCTTTATGTTTGAGCCATTAAAATGGAATTTCTATAGCTGAAGCAGCGTTTGACTTGCCTCTGAGCTGAGATGTATCATTTTAGAGAAATGATTGGGCATGCACCTGAAATGATATATGCCATTTATTGCCTTGCCAGCATTTTGTCCAGTAACAAAATACAGTGTAAGCTATTCCAGTGTTTCTTGAAATATATTGTCAGTGTTGGACACTATCAGATGTTAAGAGATGTCAGTGTTTCTACATATTCATATCCAGTGATTTGTTTACTCACCCAGTCTTATCGCATGTCTTCCAGTGGATCTACTGAAATTAGTATGACTTATATACCTTCATTTTAGGAACGATGATAAGGATTTCTGTGTAATGATATGCATAAACATTTAAAGGGGACATATTATGCTCATTTTCAGGTTCATACTTGTATTTTAGGTTTCTTCTAGAACATGTTTACATGCTTTAATGTTCAGAAAACACATTATCTTTCACATACTGTCAGACTGAATGCACCTGTTTTCACCATCTGTCTGAAACGCTTTGTTTCAGCGCCTGTCTCTTTACACTCCCCTCCCGAAAATGCCCAGACCGCTCACATTGGCTTGCGAGTAAAATATGGTGGACCTTTCTAAAGCTAGTTCTTAAGCTGTTGATGAAGATACTCAAATGGGGGGGGGGGGGGCGGTATATTCTAATGAGGCTGCATGCGACATAGGAAGAGGAGCCAATGGCTTGATGAATCCGACGTTTTCTGACCGAGGCAGCCGACAAAATAAACTGACCGGGTTTTCTTATTTCACAGTTTGTGGGTTGGTATTTACTCCAGATACCCACATGTATGTGCACAAGCACTAAAAATGTGAGTTTTTCATAATATTTCCCCTTAAATGCAACAATGTGATGTTTCATTCAATGTCACGTATGAGAAAGACATATGGCACAGTATTTCCCTCTCTGTGCAGTGTTTAGTCAGATGCTGGATGGGGAGACAGCAGACAGTCTAGTTGACTGCAGCAGCCTCAAACACAATGCTCCACTGTAAAGACCCAGGATTTGCCAGTGTGCACTACTGAGGTATATTTTCAGTGCGAGCTGCAACCATTCACTGAGGCCCTCGGCAGAAGCCAATGATCTTCTCGTCAGTGTATCAAACTATTGAAAAGTGATTTTGTTTTTAGTTGACACTGGTTTCAGTGTACATACAAAATGAAACATAAATGTGTGCAGTGTCATTACAGTAACTTATCATGGACTTAAGTAAAGAAGTAATTATGGCTTGTATTAAGTATGGACTTGATGGTCATTAATACAATGAGCTATAAACGTATGGACTCAGTTAACAGTGACACAACACAGGTGTCAATTACAGTGATCTAAAACATTTTCAGTGACAGAAAACTCCAGTGATCACAGCAAAAAGAGATGTCTTAATGCATATACATATGGAGGGGGTTACAATGGGGACAGTGGTAAATAGTTTGTTCTGTATGAATATCTTTAAAAATAATGTACAATAATAAGACAAAACCCATCCGTTCATAACAGCGTACAAATGGAACCACAATGGGAACATGTGGTGTATTGTAAAGGCACTGGGACACATCGTCGTCCTTTTCACACACAGCGGCTCTGAATGAGGAAATGGTAGTCAGAGTATGATGAGGTTTCTCCTTCAGTGGCACAGCTCACTTCACTCTGTCAAAGGATAGCATGTGGAGATAAAAATCATTAATCAGTTATTGACTTTATTCAAACTAAGTACTTCAATAAATGGAACAAAACTAGGAATGGGAAAAATGGAGAGAATCAAATATATATACATTTTTGACCAAATACCTTAATATCGATATGGCGACGATCATTGGTACAGAAATATTTACAAAATTCGATTTTTCAAATAAATAATCATCAGTAATGTGGATATAATTACTAAGCGCCTTAAAGCAAGTGAGAGAAGAGCTAGAACTGTCTGGTAAGATCAGAAAATGACATCACTTTACTGTAATACAGCCAGGAAAAGACAACACTTATGCTATATCACCATATTACAATATCCAAAATCTAAATTGATATGGAGTTTCATATTGGGAAATCGATTTAATATCAATATATTTCCCAGCAAACAACATCCAACAACACAGAGGAAACACGCAGTGCCTGAAAGCTTCCAGGTTTACTCACAGACAGGGAGATACGGAAGTGATAGGTGATGTCCTGGAAGGAAAGCACGGGCACTGACCACAGGTGATGAGTCCCCTGAGAGAAAAGTATAAACAATATAATGAGTCAGTAAGTAAGCAACCTCTTGTAAAGTAGCTATGATTGTCTCTTAGTAGTGAGAAATAATTATTAAGTACATTGCTGCCATGGTAAATAATACAAAATGACAAAAGAAGAAAACATGTTTTGATATGATGGATCATGATTATCCTTCTGTACCTTTGTCGATGTACTCTGTCCACCATAGAGCTCTGTCTCTGTGTGGTTGGGGCATAAACGTCCTTTGGTGGCTCCACATTGTCGTATCCACACGCTGTTTGTGGACCTGCAATCAATTAAATATGCTTTATGTTGAAATGTTGTTTCTTAGGTTACACTTTGTTTTATGGGTCCGTTTTTTTCCAACAATTTCCTAATCAGTTTTTTAAAATGTAATTTATTACTTATTTATAGGGAGTAGTTAAAATGTTTTCATCTATCATTTATTATTGTCAATATTCTTCTTTATTTCTTCTGAATTGTATACTTGCCAGTGGGGAAAAAAAAAAGCACATTTAACACGTTCAGCCGTGTCTCGGTAAAGCTAGTTTAACAATTACTTGGATTTAATTGATTGACAATAATGCTTGTCTCGTTTTTGCAGAATAATAAGTGACAAATTAAATGGTTCTTTACAGGAAACCTTCCAGGGAATTATTACGAATATACCGACCCATAAAGTAAAGCATTACCATTGTATGCATGCCGTTATGTAGATGCTGGGATGTTTGTATACTCACGTCATGTGCAAAGTGATTTGTGAGATGGAGGAATTTCTGTTTCCATGGAGTGATACTGTGTAGCTACGATGGACAGAAAGAAAGAAAGCGCCAGCATTAAGCATCAAGACCTGAATTCAAACTGTTATTGTGTAACATATAGAGAAGTGACAAATCAAAGGAACAACTTTGATACGTTAATACATGAGTGGAGAAACACATTCAGATGTTTCAATACAGGGCGCATGCTATTTCACTGAACAGTTTGATGACGTGAATCAAATACTATGGCCTTCACAATCATAAGATCTCAACCCGACTTAACACTTTTGGGAAACTTTGCATCGAGCAATAATACAGCGCTCTTCATCACAATCATCAAAACACGAAATTAGTAAATACTTTTTGGAACAATGGTAGAGTTTAGAGACTTGGAGAATCTATGCCAAGGAGCATTAAAGCTGTTCTGGCTGTTTGTATTAACCATCGCCTTACTAGGACAATGTAGTTGCTTTTTTAATTTGTCACCCATCTGAACAAGGTCGACTCGAACCTGGTTCAACTTTTAAGAACATACCTGCAACTTTCAGGTGTTGTACAACTTTGTACTGTGATCTCTTGGTTTGTCTCCACGATATGTAGACTAGTCAGAGAGGGAGCTGACCTTCCTCCTGCAAAAAGTAAGAAAAGCTATGAGCACCGTACCCATACTGTAGCATTCCGTTGTGCAGTATGTAGATAAGCTTTGTTTGCTGTTGTCAAACACATGCTTTTACTGTGTTTGCATACCGCATATTATATACAGTATGTGAAGAAAGTGTCCCGTCTGGGCTGTGTTTTTTGATTTACCCTTTGTGTGTAGGCTGCGTTGTCTGCGTGGCAGTGGCGGCTGAGCCGGGGGCAGACGGTTGGTAGCTCTCGTTCCGCCCAGGTCTGCAGGTGTCGGCCTTTTGGACTTGGCAATAAACAAAGGTGCTGAGGTGTGACTCAGACGGTTTCTATTGCGGCTGTCCTTGTCCATTTGTCTGGACTTGGCCTTCTTTATAGTGGTGCCTGGTGTGGAAACCGCCGGGCTGCCTAAGTCTAGAGAAGAGAGATAATTAAATACATTAAACAACATTAAATACAAAAGTAAACTACAGGAAAACATCTCATATTTAAAATGTTAGTGCATCTGACCCTTGAACAAAATACAGTGTCTTATTTTACATTTGATTTCATCTGTTTATCTGTTATCTATTACACTATCTATTGTAGGGCTTTTTACATACTGTAATTTTGTTTTGCATCTTAAATATTCGAATGTATCTATCAAATGATTTTCCCTGATCAAAAAGTTTGAAGTTTTGTTTTGTTTTTCTCCTTTCTTTGTTTTTGTAATTGACTAAATGTCATTGTAAATGTAAGTTGCCCCTCATTGATCTCTCAAGTTTAAAAAGAGGTTGAATTAATCATTTCTGCTTTCTTACCTGCTGTGGATTGGTTGTTACTCAATGTCAAAACTGTAGCTGATTGGTTGCTTGTGGCTGAAGTTGAACAGCAAGCTGCAGGATTTGTGAGAGAATGAAAGAAAAGGATCAGATTTACTGAGTGAGCTTGTTTTTCAAAACTATCAAACTCAGTTAGGTGCTAAATCCCTTACGTGGTGCAGGGGTGGTGGAAATCGGAATATATGGACTCTTGCGTGAGGATCCCAGTGCAGATCTGGACCTACACCAATCAGATGGCAGTACAGGAAGTCAAGAACATGTAAAATAATTATACACTTAAAACCCAATTAATTTTTACAATGTTTGGATACATGACTCATGATCTCCTTTCAGACAGGAAAAAAAAGAAACACCCAACTAAGCAAGACTGAAAGAGTAGATCAGAAAATGAAACAATGAAGTAGCAAGAAAAGCAGGTGTTGAAAGCGTACCATGGGCAGACAGGTGGACAGATAGTTACAGTGGCAGTGAAGAGGGGCATCCAAGAGATGTAGAGAGCACAGGAAGGAACATAGCTACAGAAAGCAGGAACAGATTATATAGAAAGACATTAAAGGAAAAGTGGAGAATTAATTTATTGCACTGTAAAGTGTCTTTCTCCCTCCAAAGCACATACCCATCTTTCTCTGTGGCGTCTCCTCTATGGTGAAGAGTCAACACATAAAGGACGGACATGGAAATGACACTGATGGGGGACAAATAAAGAGAATGTCACTACTGCATAAAGATGAAGCTGATTTTTGTGTTTTACCCACCACTCTTTCCCCCAAAAACATTTTGCTCAGTCTAACCTGAAGGCCATAACAATGACCAGAGCCAGGATGGTTCCCTGCATGAACCTCTGGCTGATGCAGCCTTGATCCTGAGTTGAATTCTGCAATAAAAACCAACAGATTACATGAAAGTTGTAACTCTTGCTGTTCACTTATAACACCATTTAAATACATCATGATCACCACAGACCTTGCTCCCAGGTTTGACTGTCTTCTTCCTGAGTGCGCCACTTCCTGTTCTGCTGAAATAACTCCCTGATTGGCTACATGGACAACAAAAATAAAAGTAATCAATTAATTATTTTCTTATCATGAAGGATTCTCTATGTCAATGTGAAACATAATATTGAGGCGACTTCTGCTCATTGGTCTCACCTGACAGTGCCTCCACTCACGGTGCTCTTCATGCTGTCAAGACGACGCAGCTTGGCCAGTTTGCGGCTCCAGCGCTCCAGTTCGTCTATACGAGTCTCCAGGTTGTCTGTCAGCTTACACAGCTCCTTCACCGCTCCCACGTTCTCCATGAAGATACGATCCTTTAATAGAAATAAGAGAAACAAGAGGGAGAGCTGTTAGTGTGTATGGAGGTGATGTCTGTGTGCTCTGCATGTGCATGTGTTTTCATTACCTTGTTGACCACTAACAGCTTGGGGATAGTTTCTCCATTGGCGCACACCACATCACCCCCCTCCTTCACTGCTTCAGGCAAGATTTTCTGAACGTCTTGAGCGATCACTCCTGCAGGAGGAAATAACAGGTGCAGAAGTGAAAAAAAGCAGCAAATGGAAGACAGTATGCTACAAGACACACTTGCATGACAATGCACAGGGAGCCAAATGCAAATCAAATATTAAGACTTAGTGTGCTGCAAGAATGAGTCCTAAAATCTTGGAATGAGTTTACATTTTAGCACTTCTGGTTCCCTCGTCCTGAAGTCAATGGGAGTTTTGAACAGGTTTTTAGTTAGATGCCTGAAATAAGGTATGCGGTTAACACAAGCTTGAGAATTTTGTTCTACGACATAAAATACGTCAATAATACCCCACTCGTGACTTAAAAAAGGCTGTTGTTAACAAGTGGCTAAATGAGCCCACACAGGTTGTTGTGGACATTAAAAGTCATCACAGCGAACACGGGGAAACGTATCTACTCAGCGGTGGTGACGTTGCAGTCATACGACCGTGGTGTAGTGTGTTCATTGCCAAACATTAGCTTTTTACTTTTGCCGATTGCATTTATGCTTCAAATTCATAAAAGTGGTCTTCATTTGTGAATACATCACTGCAAGTATCATAAACTATTGTTTGCCACTAGAGCAATAATCCTAAATCCAATGGAATACTCCCGTTGGCTTTTGTCGAGGGAACCTGTGCGATTCTAACTTCCGGGTTGGCCTACCAAAATACCTCATCCCTGCAGCACTCTATTAAGATGATAACATGATTTACAGTGTACAAAGAAATGAGATGATGGAGGCACACATTTTATTTTGTTATTCATGAAGTTGTTACCAGTATCTGCAGTGTTCTCTATGCCCACGGAGGCAGCAAACTCAGGCTTGAATTGATAATGGACCAGCCTCATCTGAGAAATCCTTTTCAAATTGTCTGTGGTGTTGACCTACACACAGACAGGATGACAATGATGTCCATGCAGATGGTATGAAAACTCAATGTTCACGTTGCAGATGAAAATACAAGAACAATGACAAGACAAAATTCAGAGTTGAACTGCACAATCAGCTGTGGATGACATGGTTCATGATGACAAGCACACGAGGCACACAATGACACACTGACAGTTTGGAAACACAAGCACACGCACAAACACACACCCATATACATACACACTGAGTGTCATCCTGACCTCCTGGACATTTTCTTTGGCCCTGATGTCAGACGGATGTACCAGCGAGCCCATGACCTTTAGGTTGCCGTGAATAACAAGGGCCTCGTCCGGACGGTCGGTGTTGATGCCGACTCTCCCGTGGTGGTAGACCGAGTCTGGCAGTTGGCCACGCTGCCACAGCACCTCGTTGTCACTTTCAAACTGGCCAGGGTTGGATGCCTGTAGCAGAAAGACAAAGGAGAAGGTGCACAGTCAATAGTTAAGATGTTTCTGAAAGATATGCCAAGAAAAGATCAAACATAATTACAACAGAGGCTAAAGTGTCCCCTGAAATCCTGACTCCCACTTTGAAAACCTCTGGTCTAACACATAACCCCCTGTAAAACAACCACAATTGATCGTTTTACACTTTCTTTTGTGTTGTGAGCTTTAGAGGCGCTAGTAAGCAGATTTAGTTGATATTTGTTTTAAGAGATAGACAGGCTGGCACCTGTTTCAAGTGTTCATGCTAAGCTAAGCTAATCAGCTGCTGGTTCCATCCACATATTTACTGTAGCTACAGATATGAGGCAAGAAATCAAATAGACTCATTACCCAAAATGTGGTAAAGATGTAAGGGGTTGATTTTACATCTCATGTAAGCCCATTGGCTAAAAGTAAATGATTGTCTTTCAAAGAGCTCATGGACTGTAATTCCCTGTTTCACACATCTTGAGTACAATGCCAACGCTGTCCAGAGAAAACCATGTATCTCCGTCTTTCTTTTTATTCTTTTTATTAAATGTTCCTTCATGGGTTAAGACAATTCTCTTAATTAAACAAGATTGTTTTTTTAAGCTCATCACAGCCACGCAGGTAAAAGGATCGGAAAGACAGACAATGGAGAAGAAGTTGTGATTTTGAAGTGCAAGAAAGTTATGGAAAGTAGACCAAAGGTGTCACATTCACAAGGGATATGATTGTTGTAGGAGGCAGACAGACATGGCCAGACGTTACCCTGACGATGATCCTCTCAGATGCTTGGGCAGACACAGTGTAGCTCTGACTGTGGGACTGAGCATGCAGCGCCACTACCAGCATGAAATACCTGCGAGGACATCAGGATTAGATGTGTGTACAGGAGCAATAGTGAATCATATGTTTTAATGTGATGGCATGTCTTTCACCTCTGGTCAGGGTTTGGTTTGCCCTTCTTCCTCATGTTATTTGCTGTGGTCTCGCTGAAGTGAAGCCGCCCCACTGTGACCTTTGTGACCTGCTCTGAGGGCAGGGTGACCCTGGGGGAAACAAAATCACTAACATATTAGGCAAAAATATCCTTCCTCTACAGCTGTATACTACCTTGTGAACCCACACTTGAAAGTAATCAAACTCACATCACTGGCTTAAAGGGTCTTTTGCTGCGGTCGGACTGCGACTGCTCCACACTTATAGACTGATTCACGGCCTCCACCTGACAATGAAGAAAAGAATACACTAAATACTGTAGAACTAATTATCTGTCAAGTTGATGTCATGTTCACTATTTTGCCTCCATGCACCTTTACTCCGTTGAGTTTGAGATAGAAGCAGTCGATGGGCTGCAGGCCGTCACTTGTCTTGATGTACTTGGGATCTCCCAGCATGCCTACGTATACTGTGACTTGGAAATGATTCTTCTTCTGGCAAACAAAAGCATCATCAGCCAAGGAGAAGTTGAAGCCCTTATCAGCATCAACACGGTAGGTTGGCATCGGACTAAAGACAGCGAAAGAGATTGTGACATATAAACAATAAATAATCGGAAGCTGACATCGGAATCGGAAAATCGGAAAAAAACTGCTGCATAATGCAGAGTTATGAGTTATCACAAGGGGGAGACTCTTGACACTATTACAAGATCCAGGCCTCAGACATATACACATGTGGACGGAGCATATTTACCTCCAACAAGGAAGTTATGTTTACAGTTTCTTTTTTTTTCCAGCAGGATTACCAAAACACACTACTGGCATGATTTTCAATAAACGTGATAGAAGGGTGGAGCACGGGCCAAGAAGGAAAGCATTACATTTCCAATCACAGGAGAGATACATGCACAAAATGGAGGAAAAAACTACAATGTGCACTAAACTTTAAGACAGATGAGGTAGAGGTATTGATAACATCAGTAAAAGAATCCAAAGATGTTCTTTTGGGGAAATGTACAACAACGCTAAAATAGCAGTTGTGCCTGTTGACATTTTGTTGACTATGTAAAAGTAATAAAGGAGCAGCCATGTGGATTACACAAGTTAATTAACTCTACCTGGTAGAACAAGTGGAAGTTTGGACAGCTTTACTGTGATCCTAAAGTTAGGAGTGTTTATTTAAGATTTTGGAAACGTAAGGATGCTTGTGTAAAACACTTTTCCTATCTTCATTTAGGATAGGAACATTTACTTAGGAACTGCTCATCTGTAATGGCTCTTTTCCTAAATCAGATCCTAACCCTAATTACGATGGTTACCAAACCGTTAAGATAGGATCTCCAAGTTGAGAAGTTTCTGTAATATGGCCTCAGCTTTGCCATTTGTCTGGCCCTTACTTAACGACCCTGAGCACTGAGATTATCTGAAAGACTTAATAAATCAAATGTAAAACCAATGAAAACCCTCTGTGCCTCTATGTCAGTCGAGTGTTCTAAAGTTGTGATAGGCAACCATGTGGTTTTGATAACACATCTGAAAGGTCTTGTGAGTTCATTTTAACCTTACTCCCTATTCCTATACTTTTTCTATTTTGGCATTGCAAAAGCACAAGAAGGTACACTAATGTCTCCCTTTACCCCCTCCTCGCGTTGTCTTTCTAAGCCGAAACCCTGCACACGTTCACTCCCCCGCACAGCTCACCTCTGAGGAATTTGTAGACCTCTGAAACTCTGCTATTTCTTTGCCACTCCCGCTTTATACTTTGTTGAATTATTTATTTAACCAATTATAACTTCTTTCATTTTTGGCTCTCTGCAGTGGGCTTTCAGCTCTCCCACTCCCCCCGCCCCTCAAAATAAAGACCTCAAGATGTACAGATATTCCAACATAAATTCCACCCACAGCTCTTTGCAGTTTACGTCATACAGTGGTGTCCACTTGTTCTGCTGGTGAGGCTGCCATTTAATGCACTGATAGTTCGGGTCCAGGTAGGAGTTGTCTACATCCTGCATTAAACCTGAAACAAACAGATCAGCAATTAAAGACAGAAGAAGGCTAAGAATGTCTGCAACTGTTCTAAAGGTATGTGCAAAAGTTAAAGGGTAGGTAAAAGGAGGTGAGAGTCAGGTAGAGGAGATGAAAGATACCTGGTTCTTGTTTGATGATACCTGTGAGGATTTGGGCATTGATGGTGCTGTTGGGAGAGTCAGAGTGCTTCCTCTTCTTGGCCTGGTGAGAAGGGCTGCCGCTGTGTGAGGAAACGGAAACACAGTCAAAAGTTTGCACTCATTTCTTCCCATAATTCCTTCTGCTCCATACAAACGGGACAACACAACCCTCCCTCCCTCCTGTATATCTTCACAACTTACTCCTGCCCCTGAGGATGCTGCAGAAGCTGATGGATTATCTGAGTCTGCTGCATGTCTCCACTTCCGCTTGTGGCTGCACCGATGGGATACTGTGATATCATGGACTCAGGCTTCAGGTACATGTCCCGATGCATGCTGGGATAGTGCCCGTGCGGTGGAAGGGGTGGCGTTGGAGTCATGTGACACATGTTTTCTGGTGTCATGGTCCTGATCATGTGAGGATCTAAAAGACACAACGGGGAAGGAGCTTCATTTCATCATGATCATACATACTGATACTTTTGATCACATACAGAAGGAAGCTTTTTCTCCTGAAGACGGATTTGTCCGTTCTGCATTTCAGACTGCGGTTTATTTTACTTCCCTCCAACCTTAGCTTAAGGTATTTTCCATTGTTTCAAACTGGAGAACTGGAGGGATGCCCATCAGATAACACTCTTCCACACCTTTTTACTAATGGGCAAGACCAACACAGGTGTGTGAGCGGCAAGAAGTACATAATGACTTTGAGTGCCGTTGTTGTTCAACTTGGATGTTGAAACAAGCCAAACATATCCAGGTTCATTCTTTGTGAAAACACTTGCACTGAAAGCTTATAATGCTGGGTTCAGACCATTTTATTTAGTTGATCAAATGCATTTTCCAGTCACATTATGTAAACTGTTGATTAATAAATGACAGATACACGCTGCATTCAATATATTGTTTGGTTTGCACATGAACTTCTTTTTGTCTTTATGCTCTGTTCAACTACAACACAGTGATGAGTAACTGATATTGATTTGACTGTGACCCACATACACCTTGAATACTTCAGTGGCTTCCTCTGACTCTGTGTCTGAGTGCACGCTACAGATTAAAGCACTATTTCTCTTTGTTATATGCTCTCTTTTGTTTGTGCCCATTGTCACTTTTTTCTACATGTTTTTGCCTGAAGAGGAAAAAGATGTGTTACTTACCATTCACCTGCTGAGGAGAGTACGGCTCTGAGCTGGAGTCTGGGGGGGACTCAGGTAGTGTCCTAAAAAAACCCAGAAGGCAGTAGATGTTACATTCACAAAAACAGCCAAATTTGACTTTCAAATCATAAAAATCCTTAAAGAATTACCATGCTTGGAGTTGGGAAGCCCTCCCTCGTATATTCTTCTTATTTTCTAAACTGCCATCATATTAAAGGGAAAAACTCTCCTGTGTGTAGACGTTCTTTACACAAGATTGTGCGTCAGGATTCTTTCTTGCAGGCTGTAATTTGACTCTCTCTCTCTCTCTCTCTCTCTGTTATCACTCTCCCTCCCACTCTTGTCCAGCTAGGGTTTTATTTGTACAAATGAAGCTTAATCAAGTATTGATTGCATAATAGACCTGTACTAGGGTGTATGTTTCTGGTTTTGTTGCATGCTTTTAAATATATATGATGCGTCATCGGATGCCACTTCTGACTGATTTCCTGTTTAAAATGTGAATTGCGGGAGCATCTTTAACATTTTTTGAACATCAGCTCATTCTATATTTACTCCTTCTTGTACCTCCATCTACGTGGTATTTTGCTCACCCTGGAGCGTAGTGGCCCCTGTGCTCAGGCTTGACGTGAGCCTGCTGTTGCTGCTGCTGCTGCTGCTGCTGCTGCTGCTGCTGCTGCTGCTGCTGCTGCTGTTGCTGTTGCTGCTGTTGCTGCTGCTGCTGCTGCTGCTGCTGCTGCTGTCCCGGGCAGAGGTAGTTGTGTCGGAGGCCCAGGGATGGACCTGGGGGATAGGCGTTCTGACAGTTAGGAGGCCCAGCCGGAGGGGCTCCTTGGCGGAGTGGAATAGGGGGGCTCACACCACACACCAAACCCCCAGAGGAGGATACTCCTGCCTGGGGAGATGAGTAATTTGGTCCTGGGGTGCTGTGGACCTCTGAGAAACAGCTGGGAGAAAGAAGAAGAAGAAGAAAAAGAAGAAGAAGAAGAAAAAAGAGATTAGCCTTCACAGGAAAAAACAAATTCCTTTGTAACGACATGATCTGATTCGGTTGGTGTATGTTGTTTTGACGTTGAAGGGTTGGTTTGGAGTCCCTACTGACATGTCAGTGCTATCGTCCTCCTTGCTGATGTACTCTTCCAGGATACTGGTGTCGATGTTGGCTGGCTCCAGAGAGCTGATAATATCATGACCTGTGGTGAAGGGAGGGTCGGGAACACAGGGGAGATGGAGAGCATCTGGGAATTAGCAATGGGAATCTTTCAGCAACTCCACACACGGTCACAAAAGCTTCAACACAAGCTTATGTTGTAACAATTCCCTGTAAGAAGCTTTGTAATAACACATTATTAACTCAGTTCGTTTATCATTCATAGCTTTTTCTGCATACTCCTGATTACAGTTACATCAGAAAAATGTACACTAATCAAGATCATGTGCTGATTTGGTTAAGGTTACAGGAGTGACCAACAGTCTAAATGTGTTAGTACTCAGCATTAGTCAACAGTGCCTCTAATTGCTTACACATACAGACTGGAATCACTCCAGTTTCTATTTCGTATCTCAGCTGCCATCACATATATCATTATTAATAAAAATAATAATATTATACTAGCCGAGTTACAAAGTGAGATCTCGTTTTCCCCATTTTCTTTGTTCACTACAATTATACAACAATATAATACAACATCTAGAAGGTTGCTTCTTCTCATCGTGTGTGGCATGATTTAAAATATTTTTTTGCACAAGAATAAAGCATATATATTAGTAATTTCATAATTCCCTAATGATCCCCTTACTTCACCCCAGGGTCATTTTCACCCTTTGATAGCTAAAGCCTCACCAATCCCAAACACATGACCCCACTTAATCTTTAAAACACCAACATGCTGAACAAGCACTTGCTATTAATATATTTAGAAAAGAGTAAATCACTTTGTATAAAGCGACCTTCCATATTGCATCAGGAGCATTCAACTCCACGGTAACATGAGAGAAAGTGATGCATTTTCTTAAAAGCAGTTACTAGTTGTCCCAGACGGGAGATGCGTAAAAACGGAGTGAGTGTGAGAGAGGAGAGGGGGGTCAGGACGGAGGGGGTGAAGCAGAGGGTAAGGACCTGGTATATAGTGGGTGGGAAGGCAACCTCAGTCTCTCTCTCTCTCTCTCTCTCTCTCTCTCTCTCTCTCTCTCTCTCTCTCTCTCTCTCTCTCTCTCTCTCTGATAGATTAAGCAGCTACTCAGTTGGGAATGCAAGGAATTTCTGTGTTAGCATTGGAAAAGAAATCTCCTTTTCCCTCTTTTTTTTTTGTCTTCCACTAACGCTTCACTTTTCATCAGAAGCTCAACTGAAATGTCATTTATTAGTATTATTTTCACAGTTCCTCTCCTGACCCTCTCCATCACAAATGATTAAATGGGCCGCACTATCTTTGTGCTTTGTCACATCCAAGCGCAGAGTTGACAGCATAAACATCAACAGTATTACAACCTTTAATCATTAAACCCACAAACCAAATCACTTGTCTCCAACCAATTAAACAAAGAACACTCCAAATTTTATTCTTTTACATTATATATCCTCCTGTTACCATGTTTTTGGAGACAACTAGCATGTTTACACGGACTGGCTTTCTTTGGTGGATAGAAACAGATGGTTAATGTCTCTTAATACGTGCCAGTGCAAGGGTGGAAAAGCAGGATGGTTCCCCTTAAATAAGATCCAGATGTGCACCCCACCCAAATAGGCAGTAAATTTAAGCTGGCAGGCCTGATAACGAAAAATAGAGAGATATAGGGAGAGGGGAGGGTAGATGGATGGAGGTCGAGGAGAGTGGGGGCAAGAAAGACATAATACAAGTTTGATGTCCAAGGATGGAATGATAGAGGGAAAAACCTACAAGCAAGACTGAGAAGACAATATGAAACAAGACTGTAATCAAAAGTCCAAGAGAAGACCGAGAGTTCAAGTCAAGAGTGGCAGAAGTTCAAGACCTCGATCGCAAAACAAGTACTCTACAAAGACCCAGTTGTATGGTAAAGTAAGACAGAGCTATACAGGGAAACACATTCGGCCATTGATCATTGACGGACATTAAAAATAATAATTGAAATGACTTAATTCTGCAGTTTTTTGGCCAATTTGGGGGCATCAGGACAAGTTTGTCATATCATGACATACGAGTCATGATATGACAAACTTGTTGATGAACACTTTCTTTCAGTATTTGCACTTCCAGCAGTTAGGGAGCAACATTCTCATTCATTTGGTGATGTGTTTCTGTCCGCCTCATCTGTTTCTTTTTCTCTCTTTTAGCTTTGTTTTTGGTCTCCACCAACTCCCGATGGAAATATCCAGCTCTTTAGCTAAATAGCAGATAAACAATGAGCTGAAACTCGCTACAAAGCTCTGGACAGTTGAAGGGAGTTGCAGATTCAAGTGCTACATTTCAACACTAGGAGTGACCCCGTTCACACTGTCACATTGTTTAAACATTGTTATTTGATACATAGCAAAACATATCGATTATAGTTGCTTTAATCAGTTGGACTTAACGTTTCAAAGATTCTGGCATGAGAAAATGTTTCAGATGCCCATGTTGCACCTTTATATAGTTATCTAAATAGTTTTTCAGTGGAACAACAGTAGAATGTACACTTAGCGGTTAACACGTAAACAGATAAGAGTATATTGTAATTGCACTGAAGCACAACATCGACATCTAATTTGTAGCCTCATTTATCAACCTGCATGTACCCCAATGTATGGGGCATGCTGCTACTTACAGTTATATTACTAACAACTACTGAACTGAAAAAAGCACAGTTAGGTAAGGAGGCAAACATTAAAAAGTTAACAGGTGTAAAGCTCATAGGGTGGATGCATGTCAGATAAAACCACAAGAGCTAAAGATGTGCTGGACTGAAGTGTTAGGAAGAATAAAATTACGTATAAAAATTCCAAAATCTAACACTCCCACAAAGGCATGAAAATAACTTAACTCATAACTTTGCAGCTGATGAACAGGATCACTGAGAACAGATACAAGAGAGTTTTTGCCTTTACAGTGTGACATGTCACATCTGTAATGTTTAAAGGAAAGTTACGGGAAAACTGTCATTAAATGCTATTCTTGTGCAGGTAAAGAATAATAGAAACATAAATTAAGTTACTGTAACCTCCAAATTAGTGAATCTGTTAAGTTTAAATAGCTGTGAACTGGATGTGTAAATTCCCCCCCGCCCTCTATGTTTTTCTCTGTCCAGCTGTGTTCAACAAGGAACAGTGAAATGATTGTCAGTCCAACTTCGATACAGACAGGCCTTTTGAAAGATTAGGGGCTGAGAGAGGAGTGTGTGTGTGTGTATGCCTGTAAGCATACGCGTGCATGTGTGTGTTTGTTTGTTTGTACGTGTGTGTGTGTTATGCCACCATTTCAATGCCTGGGTTGTCAGCAGAGTAATAATCTAAAATGAACAAAAACAAAGGACCAAGTGTGTGAGTGCCCATTAAACATGATTTGACTTATATCAGTCAATCAAATGCACAGCTTTTCTTTTTCTTTACACGTTTCATTTAAATATTAATGGTTTATAATGTATTATTTTTCTGTAGATTTGTGTAAACTATTATTAAGACAATGGACAGGCAAGAAAACTAATTTGAAGGAACATGAAAGCTAAAAGCAAACTACATTTTACGGAGATGTTTTGGCTCAAAATGGGGTTTGCATGCACTCACATGTGTGCGTTAATAATTAAAAACTTTCAGAGGAGGAACAAAGTCCATCTGATTATCAAATAGTTAGAGCAAAATGAACTTGGCTGCACACTCACAACACATATACACACATATTGTACAGACAGTGAATGCACTTCATTTAACATTGGATTTTGTACTGAACCAATCATAAAAAAACATCTTTGCAACAACCATTCAAACAGATGTTTGTAGATTCATTCAATGTATTATTTAACGGCTAAATGTCTACAGTAAATGAATAGATGCCATTAGTCTGTGTCTTATATCTCAATGCACTTTTGGAGATCATTTTCACAAAAGACAGATTTGAGTCATTTCAATATAATCAATGTACACAAGCAAACACTCTCTCAGTCTATACGATGCTGCACAGTCTAGGAATACAGCAATTGTGCCTACAATGAACAATTTAACACACATACACACACAAATAGTAAATGAAAGGAAAAGTGACAAATCTACACTAGAAAGTGTTAGACAGCTCTGACATGTAGCCCGAGAGTTATAGACCTTCTCCATTCGTTTAAAAGACAGGGTTACTGGTAAAGGAGTGAAGAGTATCTCTATGACACAGATATTAATCAAGAAGTGAATACGAACAGAAAGCCCCTCATTAGGTAGGGACTAATAAATCACATCTAAAGAGAAGCAGAGCGGACAAAGCGGCAGAGTACCTGCGCGTAGCCAAAGCATGTTGATGTCCTTGAGATGAAAGCACCTGAAAGAGAAGATGAGAAGAACAATTCCTCTCTAATTTTTCACATGTTTCCCTACTCGGGCTGAAAGACTTTCTTCTGTAGACCTGAGAGTCGCAGATCAGGCTAAGAAATGTGTGTGTATGTGTCTACGTCTGTGTGTGTGTGTGTGTGTGTGTGTGTGTGTGTGTGTGTGTGTGTGTGTGTGTATATCTTTGCGTGCATGCCTATGTGTAAAAGCATATGTGTGCGAGTGTGTGTGAGAAAGGCTCGGAGAGTGTTATAATGAGGATTATTCCCCAGTCATGAGAAAGGGCTGTACCAGGCTACCACACACAGCCCTTGTCGCACACAAGCACTGGTCGCACCGGTGGACCTGGCTCAGGAGATTACAGGAGTGACAAGGCTGGGACTGGGATACGGAACAAGGCTGGAAAAAACCCCGAAACACTGCGAATGTGAGGTTGAGTTTGAGGGCCAGCACAAGAAGATGAAGAAGACATCGAGAATGAAAACAAAGCAGAGGAGGGTTTAAATGAAGAAGAGGCAAAAAGATGCAGATTAACATGAAGAAGAAGAAGAAGAAGAAGAAGAAGAAGAAGAAGAAGAAGAAGAAGAAGAAGAAGAAGAAGAAGAAGAAGAAGAAGAAGAAGAAGACTGATAATGCTCAGAATTCAGAATCGAGACAGTCAAGAGAGTAGGCTCATGTAGATGAATAAACTTCTAACTATTGAACTTCTAACAGAAAACACCAGCAGTCATCAGGGTTAGGGTTAGGGTTACACACATACACACACACACACACACAAAAAGTGAATTAATCTCTTGAAGTGCAGTTCAACCACAAACAACACGCACCGGCTGAGGATTACTCAGTTGGCAGTCAGCACCGATGGGAGTGAGGCACAACAGTGAAAAATAAAACCTACTCATAAGCACTGTAAGCTTGGCTGCTCAAAAACAATACATTCCTCTGACTGCAATTCACTGCTCAACCTATAAATCAGAGGAAGCGTCCAAACGTTGCTTCACACAGGTTTTCCAAGATGGACGACGGCTTTCCCATCCATGATTCCCAACTACTGTGGGAGTACAGCGGGACTTAACAGCAATTTTGATATAGTAACACGGGTGATGACGAGTTGTTTGTCTTTTAAAGGCAATATGGAGTAAGAACGGGATTAATTCCCTTCAGACTCAGATGGTTAAGAGGTTAATAGGCTCAAAGTTTTTATAACAGTTTCTGTCTACTAAAGTTGTTGAAGGGTTAGCAGCTACATTAGCAGCCTGACTCTGTGGATGGCAATGTTCACCACTGTCAGTCCACACTGAGATATCTTCACAAATAGTGCAAACAGGGTTCTTGGATCCATTATTCAATAAGGTTGAAATCCTCTTCAACCAATTATCCAATGACAATTGTAAACATGTTCTAGATCGACTTTATATGTGTTTACCTTTGTCTATTTTTACTCCGATGAAGACATAGTAGAGTTGAAACGTTAGTCCGTTTGCTGCAAATCAATAAGTGTGCTTCGGTCCCCTTTTTCCCACCTGGAATATGTTGACAATTTTTAGATGGATTGCGATGAAATTTGGAACAAACATGTTATTTAGCTCCATCATGAGGTAAAACGTCTCGGAGACTACTGAATGGATTGTCATGAAATTTGGTACAGATAATCATGCCCACCTCAGGACGAATTGTAACAGCTCTGGTGATCCTCTGACATCAATAATCTAGTCAATACTTTGGTTTATGACAGAATGGCGTTAATGGTATCAATGACATTCCCTCAGCCTCAGCTGGACTTTCTTTTATGCTAAATTTGCATAATGTTGAAAGGAGCCAGTTGAGGTGGTTCGGGCATCTAGTAAGGATGCCACCTGGGCGCCTCCCTAGGGAGGTGTTCCAGGTACGTCCAGCTGGGAGGAGACCCCGGGGAAGACCCAGGACTCGGTGGAGAGATTATATCTCCTCACTGTCCTGGGAACGCCTCGGGATCCCCCAGTCGGAGCTGGAGGATGTGGCCCGGAGAAGGGAAGATTGGGGTTCCTTACTGGAGCTGCTGCCCCCGCGACCCGATCCCAGATAAGCGGTAGACGATGGATGGATGGATGGATAAATTCGCAAATGTTATTATGCTAACATACTTAATGGTGAACAATGTAATCATTGTAGCATTGCTCTGTTGTCATTATGTGCATGTTAGCATTCGGACTACAGCTGAAACAGTTAATTAATCAATCAATTAGTCGATTAACAGGAAAGTTATCTGCAACTATTTTAACAATCGTATTTTTTTCTAGAAAAACTATCAAAATACATGGATTCCAGCTTCTCAGTTGTGAGGATGTGCTGTTATCTTTGTCTGTGGTTGTAAACCAGATGTCTTTGGGTTCTGGACTGTTGGTTGGACAAAACAAGACATTTGAAGGTGTTGCTTAAGGAAATTGTGACAGGCATTGTTTATTCTTTTTTATATTTTATAGACCAAACAATGAATCAAGACATTGATTAGCAAAGTAAAAGTAAATGTTAGTTGCAGCCCTATTTATGATGTTAGTATTTAACTCAAAGCTCTGCTATGCCAAAGTACAGCCTTACAGAGCCGCTACCGTGGCTGCAGATGCTTATTCTAGTTTATACGGTATATATGCAGTCTAATCTAGCAAAAACTATTATAGATTATACATGAATGTTTAAATTCCAATGCATTTTGTCTTCGGGACTTGCTGAAAATGTAGCGCAGGCAGTGTGGGTCAGCGCTTAATCAAGCGTTTGGTTGACTGTGCACGGGGCATTACTTGGAGTAACACAACACAACAGCAATAAATGTCATGATCCTTTTATGTGCAAACATGGCTCTGTGAGTGTGTGAGCGACTGCTTGTTGTCTAAGTGAGTCAGAGAGGAGAAGGTCAAGTTTTGGGGGAGGTTGGTGGTTTAACTGGGTTTCTCTCAACAGGCCAGTCCCTCTCCACCCTGAGTCTGCACTATCTCACCTCCTCACCCTGTCTGCTCACTGTCACTCTAATGGAGTCAGAGAGGGCGAGCGCCTGGGGAAGGCCAAATACTCGAGGAGAAACACCAGTCTCACCTCATTGTGTTTTAACAGCTACCAGGGCTATGCCAGGAATGTACACTGTGCATTAGTGTGAATGTATACATATTTCACTAATCCTATTAAAACACAGTTTACCAGTGCCGAAATCCATTATAGTGCTCTGTGTGTGCTGCGGTGTCTCTTTCAGATGAAGGGTAACATGAACACTGACACTGGTGATCTAATATATCAAATTGGAGGCTTATTGATGTTACTTTTTGTCACCAATTCCAAAATGATTACCAAAAGGCCTGAATCCATCTGAGAGAGATATAAGTAGTAGTTTGATATCACAAGAGCGAGAGAAAGAACAAGTTAAATAGGAAAATAAGCATCTAAGGCTGCACCTACTGTATACTTCTCATGGACAAGTTGACATTTTAGTCCAAGCAAAAGTGGCTGAAATAAAGCCAAAGTAAGAACATCTGTCTTCCTCCCAAAGCAAGAATGTAAACACACTAAATTCCTGTCAGAGTGGCAAGGAACCTCTGACAGTCATGAATGGCTGTGTATATTTAAGTCAACACTTTGTGTATACTATAATCAAGTGTTAAGTCTCTCTACAGATAACTTATTATACATAAAGCACAGTATGTGTTTTATGTGCACTTGACTTCTGGAACATTTGACATTAAAAAAAACCTAATTAATAAGATGGGAATTCTGTTGGCAAGCTGTAAATCACAAAGCGCAGCAAAAAACTCTTCAAACAAATGTGACAAAATGTAATTTCCTTGCCTGTGAAATGTGAAACTTACAGCAGGAATACGATGGACAGAATATGGTTTTATTATTAAGTATTATTGAATGCAATTTAGTCAAGTCTTCAAGTCTGAAAGTAAAACACACAACTAAAATGTAGAACAAAGAGAATGTAAATTAGGGAAGTAATAGAGAAAAAACCAACAAACTATTTGTGTATATGTTTTAAAAACTAAACTCTCAATGATTTAAAGTCACAGTAGATAATACTGTATCTTTATAAAGATTTCTTTTACACGGATAATTATAAATTATTGACTGATTTTGGTTCTTTTTAATGGATGTTTGCCTCATGATGAGCAACACTACATCACGAAACCCCATTGCTCATGTCTGTCTCTAACACACACATTGTGCCACAGCACCCTTGCAAAACACACCATTTATCTTGACTTGAATTCCTCTACCCTTCCAACTCTCAAACCATCCCTCCTCCACCTCGTTTTTTCTTAGGATTCCCCGTTCAACATGATCTGTTACCCATCATCAGCACTTTTGCTCCCCGCACCCGCTAAACCTCCTGCCTTCGTGCATTTCTGTTTTTAAGATGAACAGCCAAGAGGAAAGTCAAAAACAGAGTGCAGTGCACATTATGTTTGGGAAACGCTCACCTAAAAGCCACAAGTCCTATAAGATCACTTGTAAATATTATTTATATTATTATTATTATTATTATTATTATTATTATTATTATTATTATTATTATTATTATTATTATTATGAGGATGATGTTAAACACCTGCCATGTGTTTTTAGACCAGGCTCTTTGACACTAACGTTTAACTACGTACATACACCAGGTGAAACTAAATTGGACAAGAGCTGACACTCAAACACTTTTAGTTTTTTTCCTTCACTAAAACAAACCATTTAGAAGTCAAAGTGGTTGTAAAAGTAACACAAATCACACACTTTTCGTTTAACTATCAATTATCTGTACAGTGAGTTTTAACACTGAACTGTATTGATAAATATATAGGGATATAATAATCAGACATTCTTACCTTCAAAAAATCTCTGTAACGCTTCTGTTTCATCTACCACGTCCATCCTAGCGGGTCCCACATAAAAAATCCATCCATTAATGTCTCCCCTTGTCCGAACGAAATCAATTCGGATCGGGGAAACTTTCAAATACACATCACGGTATCCAGATTATATTCTTAGTGACGACTTCTTGTTTGAGTTCACATAAATCCAACGCTTCATGCGGAGAACTTCTTTCCCCTGTTCAGCAACTTGGCACTGAATTGACGTCCCTTAGCCAAACGCCTCCAGTGACGCTGCGCTACAGGCTATAACTTTAAAATGATAGTTTTAGGTGTTTTTTAAAATTAAGGTGCCAAGAAAAATCCATGTAAAAACAACGGTAAAAAAGTTGCCTTCAGGCGCACCTTTATTTCAGCTCCTACAAGCTTCATAATACACTTTGGCGAAACAATACCATTAGTCTGTGGGAAATGAAACAATCGACAGGAAACAAGTGTTTCGAAATAGGAATAAAGTTAGCGTACAAGTTGCCTCAGCTTGACTCAGAAGTCCCTTCTGTTGATTCTCTTCCTCCTTCGCCTCTCCCTCTCAGATAGGATGTGTGCAGCACAGAGTCGGAGGAGAGGCGCGGAGGCAGGTGAGGGATGTGCGCCAGGCTGCTGCAAATATCTCCGGACAAAAAAACTGTTAATATAAGGACGCGTGTGTCTGTGTCTGTACTCCACAGTCGGTTTACTGTTACCCTATCTTACATTTTATTAATTTAATAATCTTGATTACCTCGTATAAAGAGCTTTGGTCTGATTGGTCAACCAAATAATATAAAATAAACTATTTTGATGATCAAGCAAGCACAAATACCTGAACTTTCCACTTTCTCTGGTATGAGAATTTGCAGCTTTTCTTTGTCCTGTTTGTTAGTAAATTAAATGTGAAAACATCACTTTCATCACGTTTTTAATAATCATATATCATATCACATATGGCGTGATATTTGAAAATAACAAATATTTCCTAAAATATTTAACAGGGACAAAGGTGTTTTTTTAAATGTGAAATTTGGGTTCAAATAAACTTTGTGGGGGTGTAAAAAATCTAAACACACTCTTTGCTGTAATTTTAGTACTTAAATGTATTATTTATGACACCTACTGCATGTTTTTACACCCTGGAAGAGGGATCACTTTTTTTTCTTCTATTTTCTCATTTTGTATATTGAGCTTTTTTCCTATATTCTAAAAGAGGCTCTAAAGAAAATAAGTATTAATCAGATTGTATAGCCTTCTGGCATATATTTTTGATTTTGGGGTTATACAAATAAAAGAAACCATGACTTTGCTTTAACTTTATGAAAACACTATGACTTAATACAAACAGCTCAGGTCATGTGTGAGGACGGCATGGAGAAGCCTTCCAACACACTTGATGTGCTGAAAGTTCAGTTTTAACACTACCTGATTAATGGTGCTAAACATGTATATGTTCTCTCACCCTGATCTAGCAGCGTAAAAACATTTCATCTACAGTATGTTTCAAATAGTTTAAAGAAATTGTGTGAAGCCTTTTAAAATTCCTCCAGCTTAAACAACCATACAGTAACAGGAGTGTTTTGTGTCAAGGCTTCCCAAGGGGAGGATTTGAGGGAATGATCCATTTCTCTCAACCTTATCAGCTGCATCCCACCCCCCTTAAAACAATGCCACTGTGTGCAGCCCCCACAGCATTGACGCCCACCCCCCCTCGCCCACATGTGAGATGCTGTTGTGTTGTCTTGTTCCCCCACAGCTGGAGCATCTCCCTCTCCAGCCCCTCCACCCCTCCACCCCTCTGCTTTTCCTCCATTCAACGCAAACAACGCCTCCGTTCTTTCAGCTACACTATGCAGATTGTTTCAGAGGACAAGCAAGAAAGAGAAACAGATAGAGGCTGCAGGGGACAATGAAACAGCTGGCTATGCTAAAGCAGTTCATTTTGGTATTCTATATTTCTTTATCTCATATAGGTCTCTAACTGTATGCGTGTGAGTGTGTAGCCCACTTGTACTAACGTTGCATGCTGTGTGGATATGAACCCTCATATGAAAATGATATGAAAAGTCACATTAAGGGGACTCAGCTCCTGTTTGGGACAAAAAGCAGGTTAAATATTACGTTTAAGGATTAAGGTTAGGGGTTTAGGTGTAGTTCAAGGTTTGTCATGTAAAGTTTGAGTGAGTCTCCTGGGAGTAAATGTTGCTAAGTCAAACAATGTGCAAAAATAAGTTTGTGCATATAATTCTGAAGTCATCATTTAAAAAATATGTAGCTTAAGTGACAAAATGTGTCCTTATATTAAAAAAATAACTTTGCGGAGGGGGATTATTAGCCTCCAATACATTATTTTCCTATACAGTGTATAGCCTACTGTATTAATGTATTAATTGCCTGGGATCTGCCTTTTTGTTAATTTATTTTAAATGTTATTAATTAATTGCCTGGGATCTGCCTTTTTGTCGTCCATTATTTAAAGCTGCATTGATTCATTTGTTTTAGCCACAGCTGAACAAGCTGAAAAGAAAAACGTAATTTACCTGTCAAAAGAAATATTAATCTCTTTTTGCTCTGGTTTTCATCAACTCCTGAGAAAACGTTTTGCTTCTTTAGCTGCTAGCTAAATGCGAGAGCGTATCTATATTCCAAAGGCTCTGTGGTCCTCAGCTCAATATGCTTGTAATATGACCTTTCAAATGGGTTTATCTTCTCAGAAATGCATTTTTCCCTAAATTGAATATTCAATGTATGTTTTCTTAGGAAAATATGAAACCACACACCTATAGCTTATAGCCTAGGCCTTCTGATGTTATACTCCTTGAAACTTACACTCTTAAATTTGCAGGCAAGTGAGTGATCTTGGACTTCAGATATTGATATCTCCACGGTGGCTAAACAGATTTTTAGCATTCAAACTGCATTTGACAAGTCGTGTACACTTATACAAGAGTATTTTAACCGTGCTTCTCCCATTGTTTGACAGAGCTCTTGGGTTTTAGTTCATCATCAGTAGGTAGAGTTCATCTTTTTGTTTGGAAGTGGACAATCTGAGGAAAGAAATTTAAACGCTAACGCTCCCACCAGGTAAGTGGGATGTGTTGCTTTGTTTACTATTGACACACTTTAAGGCTAACTTGCTAGCTTAATATCAAACCACTAACAAAGTCACTAATTTTGTTTACAGCCACTTTAAACAGAATGGGTATCAATACTCCTACTTTGGTTCACTGTGTTAATTAAATGAAAGAAAGAAGGTTTACTTTGTTAATTGTCTGTCCGTCTCCCTCTGGTAGGATCAGCCAGTACATCCTTTTCATTGGATTCACCTGAGAAGTAAAAGACAGATGTCTCTCTCACTGACCGACTGATGAGGAATGATAACGCCATAACTCTGCCCCCAGCTGTCATGTGTTACTTTTCAGGGACTGCTGAAACTAATAACAGTCTGCTATTTACCGTTCACTTTCAACTTGATGATTAGAACAAGTGAGAGCTGAACAAAGAGTCCCAGGTTGTTGTTGTTTTACACCAATGTTTTGATGTTTGTAGAGAAGAGTGAATGGTTCTGTAAATTACAATATACATAGACAACATACTTCATTACCACATGAAGGGACTGGCCAAGATCTATTTTGATTGAAAAGATATGTCTTCGTAAATTAGCATCTCATACGTATGTTTTGAAATACCTCACTGCACTAAGCTTTCCTTTTGTTCACGCTTTTGTCCATGAATGAAATGCGCTCTGGTTCTCTTTAGGGCCTTTTTGAATTATTGATATGGGTAGCATTCATTCAAGTGATACTTTATACCATGTACACTATCGCCACATCCTCATATTTTCCTCCAAAGATAGATCCAAGGACAATAACCCAATCCCTTATTCTGAAAAGATGGATATTGTTTATTCTGGTGGCTGATGGACGAAATACATTCATAAATGAATGAAGATGAAGACTTGAGAAAAACTCTAAACTAAACCTGCAGTCTTTGCATCATTGTTTCGCACACTTTTTGTGTTTCCTGTGCTTTAAGTTTGTTCAGGTACAGTTGAATGTATTGTAATAACACATTGGTATTTGCTCTTCTTTGTGTCTTTCAGTGTCTGTAAATAAAGAAACCATTTCATCTGTTATAGTTGAACTCACAGCCTGTCTGCGCTTCTTTTGTACAACAACAAATCAAAGTAATTGTCTCCTTAGGACAGTTTGAATATTTGTAAGGTAAAGACTGTTTGTTTGGACTGTTATTTGTATTTGTATTTTTTTTTTTAAGTACTGGATCTGTGCTTTGATAATATATGTATATATTTACATGTGTTGAAGACATATATCTATATTTGTGTTACTATTGATTACTTGTATTGAACAAACCACATTTAATAGGCTTTATTGTTAATATTTTCTCCAGTAGAGGGCAGAATTGTTTTGATTTAGATTTGAATAGTGACAACGTTGATACTGGTACTAAAAAAAGGAACATTTCCTTATACCATGTCATCAATTTTTAGGAGTTTAATAAGTCATGAACTAGGTCAACTGCATTGCATGTATAGTCGAGTGTGGTCACATTCGACTATACATGTAAATAACCTTCTGATATTTCTATTGATTTATTAAGTGCTTTTAGAGTACCTGACACCGACTCAAATGGCACAGTAAAACATATTCTATGTTGAGAATTATTACTTAAGTCTTTCATGAATTTGTAATTGTATATATTTGATGTCAGACCAACACTGATCCTCACTACAACCGATTATTGTAACTATTAGTAATTTCCTAGTCCACATTCTTCAAACACGTGATTACTCAGTACTGACAGCTAAAGTTAATGTTCAAACCCAATGGCGAGGTTTCCAAAGTAACCAGATTCAAAGCAAATCACATCTCAGCGTTTGCGTTTGCGCCGAGTGAAGGTCGAGCACACGGACATGTCACTGACTGTAGGTCATGCCAGCGTGTGTGCAAGCATTTATATTTAGTGTGTTCGTTCTTTTACATCTTTCTTCTAACGCAATCATTCAGGTTGTTGATTACATACAGTTCTATACCCAGAATAGGGCAACTGCATTATCTTAATGATTTTCTGTGCAGGGACAGCTCACTACAGCTGGACAAAGAGTGGTCATTCTTACCAGCCAGTGACATTGAAACCTGGGCAGTGTTCCACACTGTTGCTCCTCTTTCATTCATCCTGTTGAGTCCAACTAGTTTAGACCAGCCACTGCTTTCCTGCACAAAGTGAAACCTGTTTACATTAAATGATCCCACAACTGAAACACTTCAAATATATTTAGGCCTATGCATTTGTAACTGCATTGGTAAAGCATTAAATCTGCTTTTTTATCGCTATAGAAATGTTGGTAATGTCACCCAGGGCATCTCATACAAAGGTCTTATTGGGGCACTCCTGCTTTACAGCAGTGGTTCCCAGCCTTGGGGTCGGGATCCCCCAAGGGTCCCAAGATAAACCAGAGGTTCACAAAATAAAGAATAAACAAAAGGCAAAAATAAATTGATGTCACACAAAATGTATTTAATTTGTATTCTCTTTTCTGTATTTTTTTATTCTTGTGAAATACAAAAATACAAAAAAATAAAGTTATGTTGTGCTGGCTTATAAAACATGTCTAAATTGCATCACCAGTTTGCATCCAAACCAAAGCGTTCAACAGCGATCGGCCCACCTCCTAGTAAAGTGTCAGTGGAGCTCCTCCCCCCGAGGATTGCGTTACCTGCAGATTCACCTGTCACTCCTGAGCGACTGTGTTACTGGGAACCGACAACAAACGCGTTGCGCTGCGAGTTGGACGGCAACTAGTTTACTGTCAAGGAATTCAACGGTTCTACTTCAAAACAAGCGGCTGCAAGTACCGTCATTTCCCCGCGGAGCTTCCTGTTCTGATCGGCATGTGATGTCAGGCTGATGCTTCAGCTGCTGTCTCTCCCACTGTTGTCACCTCGAGCATCCCGTCCGGAAAACACCACTGTGAGTTTCTACGAGGGTTAAAAGTTTCTATTTGTTTCTTTTTCGTTTGTTTTCTTTCTTTCTTATTCACATAAACATGGCTCCCACTTCACAACTCCCACCACAAACTCCTCTCAGTGACTGTTCTGGAGCTTCATCATAGGATCCTCCTCAGCAGGGGGAGTTGCCTAATTGCTGTTTAACTTTATAAATATGTTTGTTCTGGGCTCTTTGATGACTTCATTTCGTTTTTAATGTTGAGATTGGTTGCACTTATTTGTTTATTGAGATGATTTATTATTTATGATTTATTGTTTTATTAGGAAATGTCTCCTAATAGATATTAATTTACCGCATTAAACTTAATGTGTTGTGATCGAGGCTGCAGCTTTGAAGTGATATTCATCTATGGAGTAATTCACATATTGTAACATTTGGTATTGGTTCTGTTTGTTGCAAGAGAGCAGAAAACTACATGTTGCTACCATACATTTAATTCTGATGTCACCCTCAGCCTTATGTCATTTAGCTCTGTGGTGAGAGGAATGTGCTATTATTTGGGTTCACCAAGTGTAGGAATAACCTCATGACTACACATTAACCACCAAGAGAGAAACAGTAATTTCTCATTTAAGAATCCGTGATGTGATTATTTCAGTCTTGTTTGTAGTTTTTTGTCCTGACACATGATTGTTGTTCTTCATGTGTTGGGTTCGGGTTATATGAATGTTATGAGAACAAACACGGATCGTATCTGTGAGGTTTCTCTGTGCCCTGATTCAGATACCTGTATATCCAGAATAATAATGTAACATCACCACCAGATATCACAATAGTGGATTTTAAATGCATGAAATCAGATAACTGTTACAAAATGCTCAATCAAGAGCATTTCAGTCCAGATTGCTCATAACAGAGCAGGCTCATCATTTCTCAGAAACATAACAAGCTATCACTGTCAATATTTTCTAGTTTTGTGATATAACTACGTCAGAAAGGTGTTGATGCGATGAGACCTATGTCAGCTCTCATGTAATGTCTTATTGAAGTAAAAGTTTGAATAAAATGTAATTTATTTAAACGGCATATTATCAGGCTTATGTTTCCTAAAAGAAAACCACACGTGTACAGTTGCTAATGAGCTGAATACTGTAAATAGTTTATTTCACCATTAATTTGCACGTCAGCAGTGATTCTTGTCGTTAATCTTTTTACACTTGGTACATGATACAAGATTGTTGTCATGCAAAACAGCTCGTGACATCCTGTGAGCATAAACTCTGACTGCAGATCCCATCTCCAGTGAGAAAGATGTTATAACGATGATTTGTTTGGTCAGGGTTGCTAAACTTGAAGGTTGAAGGTTGCAGTACGTTATACTGCTGATATTTATGCATGTCATTGTAAAGCATGATATAGTTATTGATTTATACTGAGATTTTGAACCCAAATATTTCAGGCCTGTTAGCATTAATGCTGATAAAATGAGATTTAACATGTGACTGGGACTATGTAAGGGAGGGCTGAACCGGGACTCTGAAATATTCACTGTCACTCTCATCGCTGGACGGAAATCCAAATATATTACCAGTAATTTGTGAGTCCATTAGCTTTCTGCACACCCTGCTTCTATTTTTGAGCAATTATTGTCCTATTACCGTGTAATTACCTCTGAATAAATGGTTGTCAGTATTGAACAATAAGCACCTTAGGCTGAGTGGCGGAGAGGTGTGCGGAGGGCCTCTTGCCGTGAGGTTGACAACACATGACACCCAGCCTGTCCTGCTCCGGCTTCACCTCCCTCCTGAAACCTGGCGGCGGGCCAGAGATGGGAACAATAGCGCGGAGGGATGATGGCGAGAGAGATAAGGACAGAAAGAGGAAGTCTACCTTTTGTGCAGACATACTAAAGTGAATAGGATTAGTTTTCTTTGCTCGTTTGCATTTCTCAGTAAGACTTTGTTGTAGATTATCCTTTATGGAAATACATGTGTGCATCTGAACTAAATCATACTTTGTCTGCAGCAACACAGTTATTTGGTTATTATCTGTGACAGCTGTTGTTGTGATTTGACCTCACTATGTTGCAGCAGATATGAGCAGATTATCTCCTGAGGACGATTATGTTTATGATCTGCTGCGAGATAAGCTTGAGTGACGGCGCCTCACCTGTATCTCACGTACACAGTATTTACCTTGTTTATTTTACCATTACTCGTGATGCCAAAAAACAGTTTCATACTCCAGAAAGGAGGTAAGGTATGTCATGAGGAGATGGCTGTCTCATGACGCTGTGATGTATGAGTAGTAGCAGTCTGGTTAGAAGAAAATGATACTAAAATATTCATAGCTAGTCTAGTGTCACAAGTTCAGTATCTTACAGGTTGTATTGTTTTTGCAGAACATTTAAAATTCTTGCTGGTGACACAGGATTCAAACTTCTCACCGCCAGGTAATAATACAAACTGAAAAGGTTGTCTAAAGCAATACATGGCTCCTTCAAGTTTAAAACTCACATACAGTAAAAGGTGAATTTTAGCTCTAGTGTTAACTGCAAGTCACTCTAGCCATTAACGTAGGAACACTTATCAGTGGCTGTATTGTATAAAGCACCATAAAGGAAACCATGCAGCCCCCACTCTGTCATGTAACTGTTCATTAGGATCCACACTAGACCTTATGTAGACCTTATATATATATATATATTACATAACCTCGTCAGAACATGCCTTGACAGACAAGACAGAGTCTCAGGGCCCAGAGACAAAGGTGTGTGAGAGTTTCATTCCCTCATGTCCTGCTCCTGGAAACCAGATTTAAATGTAGCACTTCATGTTAATTATCAAATAGTAAGCATGAGTGTAAAACCCAACCAAATGAATTAATTGCAGCTATGCAGATATAGTCATCAACAAAGTGGATCTAATTACACAGTGCATATCAGCCTGCTGTCTGCCATTGTCCCAGATAAGTCCCCCGACTACCAGCAGTACAGGCCCAACACCTGGCACCTGGCTGGAAGAACAGGCTGTTTAGTAGACTATGCCTCAATTTTGCATACCATCTACAACCTTAATGAGGTACCTTTAGCTTTAGCAGCTTAAGTTTTACCCACCAAAGTGGAATGAGAGAGAGAGAGAGAGAGAGACAAAAAGAAAAGATATCTGATGTAATAGGCATTTAAAAAGTATTTAAAAGGATAAATAATGCATGTTTGTATTGGTGGAAACCAGCCACTTCCCTCTCTCCGTCTTTCATTAACACCCACTCTCTTTCTCTGATTCTCATCCTCTCTGTTTCTTTCTTCAGGTGGATGCCTTAAACGATGAGTGTCCTTGGACCTCCGTCGAGGAAAGCCAAGTGAGTGTCGCACACATTTCTGCTTCCCACACATATTTACCTTTCAGTGTGTTACTGTCACACATGCGCGGAAGAATCACTAATCCAGTATGTAGAAGGTGGTGTGGGTCAGGGACCTCAGGCACAGAGCAGCTCTGTTGAGAATTGTTTGCTTTGCCTGGGCTCCTGGCTCTAGCCTCCCTCCATGCCCCACACACCTCCTCTCTCCCTCCCTCCTCCCTCCCTTTTCCACTCTCCCTCTCTCTCTGGCTGGTCCATATGCTCAGAATCTCAGACTAATCTCATCTCAATCTGCTCTCTCCGTATATCACTCCTATTTTGTGGGCTTGCGTTCATGAGAAGTAATAGTGTGGGAGTTTCAGAGTGTTTGTGACACTGACATCCAGAGGTGCAGGGGAGAAAAATGAAAAGCACGCAGCGTAACCCCGTTTCCTCTTCTTGTCATTGCAGTGGAGTGGCCAGATCGGACAGCAAGATCAGTGCCAAGGCCCTCTACGGTAAGTGTCTGCATGGAACTGTGAAGTTGCTCGCTTACTTGTGAAGGAATAGTTTTATGAAAACTTGCTCAATGTTTATTGGTATTACGTTATTCATTACCCAATATTATGTATATAATTGAAGGCAGGCACTATTATATCATTTTATTATTGTCAAGAAATCTAATGAAATTTAATTACTTTAATCTTCTCATAAATATTGACTTTGTAACCAAAGGCCATAAATGAGCCACATTGTTGCACTCGTGAGCATTAACATGGGTCCCACATGCACCGTCCTGCTGCTGTAAATATTCTCTATTGCACTAAATGTGTATTAATCCGTGTTTGAAAATAGTCCCGAACAAATAAACTGTTTTACTTTTCTTTTCTTTTAAGCTTTAGTATATTTAAAACTCATCTTTTGAATCTTGCATTATGTTAAATATAACAATATTTGCTATGCAAATGACTTTGTCAGGAAATCTAGCCCCCTCACTCTGCAGCATGTTGCTGCTGCCCTGCGGCCTAGCTGGTTTATCACAGTCCTCTTCCCAGAACACATGCACAGTGATAAGAGGGGGCCAAGGTCCTGCTGAGGGGCCCCGTCCTGCTCATGCTGCTGACACCTCTGTCAGACACTGAGGGACATGGGAGGGAGGCCGGGCTCCTGAAGGGAACATTGTTTTCCAGCTCTGTGCTAGGCCTGCAGAGCATGCTGGGATTTGTTGTCAAATGCATCAGGCTTTTGGTTGTTTCTCTTCACTTTGTAGTCCCATTAGGTACAGCTTTATATTTATGTTGTCAGGCTTTCTGCATTTTGTGCATACTTTGAATTGAAGGATATGTTTGTGTTATTATAGGGCTCCATTCATATCTACTTAGTCAGGCTGCATCACTGATCCGTCATGACTGTGGTCTCAGAACTCAGTAATACAATTATGGAATTACATGACATTTTATTTTAGCTGTTGCATACTTGTGCTAGGGCGTGTGTGTGTGTGTGTGTGTGTGTGTGTGTGTGTGTGTGTGTGTGTGTGTGTGTGTGTGTGTGTGTGTGTGTGTGTGTGTGTGTGTGTGTGTGTGTGTGTAGGTGTGCGTGTGTTTGACTGAATTGTGCTGTGTTGCAGTAATAGGGAGTGCAGGGTGTGCCTGTTTTTAATGTGTGGTTGGAACAGGGTGGGGATGCCCATTTTTTGCAGGTGAATAAAAGACTCATTGAAAAGTGTAAAGGAAGAGGTGGACTAACTTCTGGTCCTCCCCGTGCTGCCTCAGACATTAGCTCACTGGCTCCTGCCGACACCTCCTTCCACACTGCTAACATAGAGGAACATTGTACAGCATATCATAGGCCCAGATAGAAACCTAAACTGAGGTATGACAGGACAACCTGCTCGCGTACATGGCTGCCCTGTTCCAAATATAGAACGGCCTCAAATGACACATGATGGTATTGTAGGGATGCAAGATGTTCCCAAAGCATCTGACTGTGCGACTTGTTGTCTGTGAACAATATTTGTGCCGCAAGTCATCCAAATATCCACAGGTTGCACCCACTCTATGTGAAACATCCCACTGTATGTGTGACGAGGCGGTGCTGTTTTTCATTGGCTCGTCTAATCTCGTGTGGCAGATGGTCACCACTACCTTCTCTCTGCAGGATGATAACAGCATGCCTGTCCTCGAACCAGAGAGGCAGGAGGATTGGACAATATTGTGCACCATCCATAACAGTGGGTGATATTTGGATAGATAAAGGTCTTCTGCTGAATAAACATGTAGAGGAGCAAAAGCAAAAGTCCCAGCTTAATCTCCCTTATGCAAAACTCACACAGTACAGGGCAGCACACAACTGATGCAAATGATACACAGGTCCTCCCACCTCATCTGTTATCAGCAGCTTCGGGGTAGAGCAGAGAGGTGCCACATTAGATTCATCATCCCGGGATTTCAGACCATCCCGCAGCTTTCCTTCTTGAGTTTCTCGGTTTGTGGTTGAGGAGCATGTCTCTGTCAGGTAAAATGTGTTTGGGCTGAGAGACTGAATTAGGTGGAAATTCTCACTTTGCTCTCGTTCTACTTTTTCTTTTACGTCTGTGTATATATTAATGTATTACTACTCAGTTTAATGTCAGTGATAGATTCAATACTTCTAATGTGATTTCTATTTCTATTTGTCTTGTTAAAGCAGAAATGATCAGTGGCTGTATTTTACAAAACAACGGTAAACAAGCAAAGGCACAATGTAACCCTGTATTCATTTCTTTTACATATGTTTGAGAGGATATCTCTGTGGTGAGTTGGGCTGTGCAGTGTGTCCCGTAAAGCTTATTGTTTGAGTCGTCTGGGTGGCTTATTCAGCCTTTTGATGCTGCGGATACAGATTTTTATTATTTGTATTAATCAAACTACATTTTCGGTTTCATGAAATTGTATATGCTGTCTTTGTTTTGGGTGGTCAGGTTAAATATCAGATGGGGGCAGTTATTAGGAAGGTCAGATTTGTGTGATCGATCTGGGCCATGTGTTTGTTTGATAATCTGCCAAGCAGCCATGTTTATCACTGGACAATGACTCTGGAGAGATCTGAGGATCTGCCCATCTGCCCGCTAAGTGCCACTTCTTGCAAGCTGTTGCAGAGCTGTGAATTTATTGGCATAAATGTCAGGCCATTAATAACACATGGGGCAAGCTCGAATTTCAGTACGACACCTGGCGCTTGTGTTTCACCTGTGGAAAGCCAACCAGGAAGGAATCAGCAGAGACGAAATTGCAGGAATATGTTTGCGTCCTTTGGACAAAACATGGACAAAACGTTTCTGAGAACTTGGAAGAGTCAGAGCTCTATGAAGGGTGTTTATGTCACGCTGAATCATCCATAAAACGGAAAATATTGGAATGTACTTTAGGGGCTTGCCACACATTTTGTCAAGTGTTAAACAAACAGCAGAGCTTTTGTGTCTCCATAAAGCACATAAAGTAAAAATATGGCTGTACGTCTGTATGGAGAGGAAACCTACAGTGTGTGGCATCAAAATGTTGACTTGTTTGGTGGGAGACAGAAAGAGATCTGATATGAGATCTGGCAGATGGGAACATGCTCTCATTTAACCGTAATTGTTACCTGCAGACTATTCATCTGGTAAATAGGTCAATTGGCACACTCAACGTTCCCAGCTAACAGTACACATGCAGTGCAGTGAACAATGGCGTCATGAAAGTGAGTGTTTATACCACATTTGAAATGTTTTGGTTCAAATCAGTTTTTGATATATTTTATTGATTTTCAAAAATTGCAGTTAATTTGAATGCTTTTTCTTTTTAAAAATCTATCTCACACTTTAAAACAGCTATAAACGATATCTTTATAATATCAATGCATCAAATGACAAATGTGAAAAAGAGGTTGCTCGTAGTAATCACGTGCAGAGAATTATCGCCTGAACTTGCAGCTCCCCTCGGCTGTTAGAGAGTTTCAGCTCATTGTTTAGCTCTTCCGCAACTTCTGGTAGTGATTCATTATCATCACTACCGTAGTGTCGTTAGCTGTTTTCAGTGATTCAGCTCCAAAAACCCACTGTGCACTACCTGTTCTGCACTAAACAACAGACAGACAAAGTTAGAAACTACTGTAGCTGGTGAACATTGTGGAGCATCTAGCAGCTGCAGAGCCAGATGCTTCCCTCCGAAGGTAGAGACCAAAGCCAGAGCTAAAACAGAATGAATGTTGGTCTTACATTAATCAGGTGGACAGAAACACAACTGCAAATGAATGATAATGTTGCTCAGCAGCTGCTGGATGTGTAAATAAGCAACTGTTTGCTAATAGGTGTGTTTGCTTGATTATATCAATGTCGTGTAGATAAATGGAGTAGATGTGCTTTTTAGAATGTGTGTGTAGGTTTATAAATTGGTATTTGTGTCCAGACATGTCTTAAAACATGTCTTGAGTGGATCTTTATTTTGTGGATTTGTGGTGACATTGTTTTTATCTCTATTAAAATCAGTGGTAGTACAGACAAACATTAATTTACAACATGCTGCATGCTGCTATTTATGGTCCGCTCACCTGCCTCACTTCTCACCAGGTTTGTTCTAAGAATGAATGCATTTCAGGCTAACTTCACAGTCAGAAGGTTACGTGTGACAATTTACAATACTGTGCCACAGTTGAGGAGGTGAGCATAGCGCTGTCGGAAAGTGGCATCACTAATCTTTGACCACGCAGTAAATCAAGGTTTGATACCAGCCTGGCCAACACACTATATTGTTATAGGGGTCAAATCAAGTTAGACTCTTATGTGGAGACTCTTTGAATGAATAATTAACTTCTGATAAAAGAATTATGGTACAGGATAGTGTAGTTTGTTAAGTAAAGTTTCTTGCAGAGAAAAGCTACTTTAGTTTTTACTGCACTATTGCGACATAGTTATGTGAATATAGAACAGGTGACTGGGAGGTCTACTGTTGAACCATGAAAACACACACACACACACACACACACACACACACACACATTACGTGTTCTTGTAATTTCCTTATTGCACTGCTGGATCTCTTCAGCTCTCACTCTAGTGTTTCATTTCGTCTGTTGACTCTACTGAAACGTGCAAGATGTGGAGTTTAGGTCAGTGTCGCTGCTGGCTGTTTACATTGTTGTATTTACAGATCGCATGCAGGACTTGATGGATTCTCATTTTTTCACTTTTTATGTCTTTGTTTTCTTATCAACAGAACAGAGGAAAAAATACTCCAACTCCAATTATATCATGCATGAGACGTCGCAGTATCATGTTGAGGTAAGATCTGCTCTGTTTGTTTATCCGAAAGATTAAAGTTATGTGTATAGGGCTACAACTTATCTGCCTATTTCTTTCTAGTTAAAAAAAAGAATTGTCTATAAAATGTCAGAAAATAGTAAAAAGTGTCCTAGTTTCTCAAAATGCAAGGTGCACCTTCAAATGTCTTGTTGTGTCAGTCCGAAGCCCAAAGATATTTAGTTTAATATGATATAAAACAGTTGGAAATCTCAATATTTGAGTGGCTGAAAACAAAATTTTCTGCCACTTTTGTATGAAAAATTACTTTGACGATAAATGACAATAGTGGACAAATATATTTCTGTTGATCGACTAATCGTTGCGGCTCTAATTGTGTGTTAAGATTTTGACTTGCTAGTGCATGTGGTACCTGTTCACCTGCCTTGTGACTGGGGAGATACATTAAGGCATCAGAAATAACACAAAACTAACTAAATAAAAATAAAATAGATAATGAATTTTAACATAACATCAAACTGAGCAACTAAAATGGAAAATGTAGTTCTAGTTCTGGTATTTCAGAAGTTTTTAACCCCATAAACATTACGTCTCGAAGTTCATTCCAGCTGAGGACCTTTGACCTTTGTCTGTATTAGTCAACGTTTCCTGTCACACTTTACTGGAGCCTACATTGCCCAAAAATGACGAAATACAAAAAAGTCTTGAAAAAGGACAGAAGATCTTGTACTTGAGGTCCACAATTGTACAGATTTAGCCTATAGTTTAAAAAAAGGTCATTGGACCTCATTTAAAATACAAAATTAAAGTAAAGCTGACACAATAGTTTATCTCTGGATTACATATTATTACGGGACACACTGATAATAAAGCAATCTGGCATCTGATTGCACCAGTGGGGAGCTGATGTCAGGAATGATGTTGAACTATGTCCTATGGCTGTGTGGCTAGTATTTCTTCAAAGGCCTGCCCATTAACACACATACAGGCAGATAACCACAGAAAACAGCCACGCTGGCAGCAGCTGAATGCAGCCATTGAAGTGCTAATATTGCAGTTTTGACATCAGATAAAACAAGTACTTCACACAAGTACTGTACGCTTTCAGCTGAATGCATTGTGAGAAATGTGAGAAATTTTTTACAGATAATAGCTGTAAGAAAACAAGCCTAAATATACAGTACAGTTGCAGTTTAAGAAATAATTACATTTTCGGAAATATAATTAAGAATGAGATGATATAATATTCCGTAATATTTCATGGCTGGTGGCAGCTGCGTGGCACTTCTGTTTTTGTTTGGCTGAAACAAACAAAATATAAAATGTTAATTAGTGAGCTTTAGAGGGGATAGTATGCAGGTTTTATGTCAGCTTTGGACAGAGCCAGTCTTTATGCTAAGCTAATACTGGGTGCTGCTCGTTTTTCCCATCTAACTTTCTGCATGAAAGCAAACAAGTATATTTCCCAACATATCAAACTAACTTTAAAACAGCCAGTTAAGTAGAAACAATGTGTAGTTCAGATTTCCAAAGCATAGCATTCCTACTTTCCATATAGCATTGATTTTAGTTCACTCCAGGTCATGATCCCCTCACAGCCAAAAGTCTTCATTTACCAGCTCACTGTTTTCTCCTCAGCATCTCTCCACGTTCATTATGGACAAGACAGAGTCCATCATCACAGTGGACGATGCCATCAAGAAACTGGTCCTTCTGGACTCAAAGGACAAAATCTGGACCCAGGAGATGCTCCTGCAGGTCACTGACAAGGCGGTCAGGCTGCTGGACTGTGACACACAGGTACGGCTCCACATCTGTCCACGCACCATACACATCATTCAATTATGTCAACATGTAATACATTTCACATTTACAGTCACTGATTTGTGTTTGAGATCTACAGCATAAAACAAACTGTACAGCACATGCAGAAAACCTGCGTTAGAGAGAGGGGGCATGGAGTTTGAAAGGCGTGAGCATTTAACTGGCAGGTTTGTGTCTAATAAAGGATGCTGTAGGGTTAGGATTTAGGATTTTATTAGATGCAGAACATCAGCTACATTTCCTGGGGTCCACACAAACAAAAATACAAACGGTAGCGTATGGTTATTAGGTGTCGATTTACTTGTACTTTAAAGCTTGTTGTGCTTTAGCCATCTGAGCTAGAAGTGAGTTACATGCAAACATAGCTCGATACAAAACCCTGATTGTGTTCTGGATTTAGGAACTGAAGGTGCATTATGAACATTTTTGGATCCAGTGTTTTTGGAGCTAAAAGTCAGAATATATTGGCCTTCTGTGCATCGATATTGACATTTCTTTATTGTTTTATCTCTCACAGTGCAATACTATACAATACAGATGCCTCTTTAAGTTTGAATTAAATGTGGTACATCATTTTCTATAAATACGTCTTAATGTCAGGCATGATTATGAATGTGTCCATTCACACATTGGACAGCTTTTAGAATAGTTTTAGTCTTACTTGCTCTTTTGCAGACAGTTAAATGACAAAGTTGATACCGACTGTTCAATATGAAGCTACTACCAGCAGACAGTTAGCTTAGCTTAGCATAAAGACTGGAAGCAGGAGGAAACAGCTAGCTTGGCTTTGTCCAAAGAAAGTAGTATTCATCTTCTCATCTCTCATCACTTATAGAAGACTATTTGTAGTATTGTTTTATCTTTCTGAGGACTTTGCTCTTTCTCTGCCGCCACCTCTTCCCCTCTACCTACTCCTCTTTTGTGCTCCTGCAGGAAGAGTTGGAGAACTTCCCTCTCCCCACCATCCACATGAGTCAGACGGTCCCGAATCAGACACGTTACCCCTCCGTGCTGCTGCTGGTGTGTCAGGACAAGGAGCAGCACAAACCAGACATCCACTTCTTTCACTGTGACGAGGTGGAGGTGAGTCTCAGTTTAAGCTGCAGGCTTGGCTCAGTGTGCGCCCTTTATTATTTCTGCATGATCGGCTGGCTTTGTGTTTTATGTCATCTGTAAATCCAAGCTGCTGTTGTTGGAGCTCCAGGTCAGATTTCAGTGCTGTGTGTATCCTTTTACATTTTTTTTTGCACGATATTTGCTCATGGGAAGATCTATCTCTGAAAGGATATAATACTATAACTTACTGTCAAGAAAATGCCTCTTTAGAGTTCAGAGTAGTAAGTTCAAAGAAATAGTTTACAAGAAACTGTTGATCATTATATTCTGCTCATAAACACTGAAAACTAACAACCTTTGGATTACCAAATACTGCTCTCCTTAGTTTACATTGGTAGAATATAAACGAAAGAGTTTCTTATCTATATATACTAACTTTTATCTAACCAGGTAAAAGTTGACATTAAACACACCTGAAACACAAACAACACAAACAGACACATACAACTGTCCCACACTATAAATGAGTGAGCACAATATCCAGTTGGTATGTAACACAAAAACACAGTTATAATGCATAAATAAATAACATTTTCTAAAACTATCTATCAAATTGAAATTGAATGTGAGGGAAGAATAGGAACGTTGTTTCAAAATCTTAAAGAAGTGGTTTTAGTAAAAAAAACATTAATGTTTTTGTATTTTATTTTTTGTATTTGTTTTGGTTTTGGCTGTTTGTGAGTACATTACAGTAAATCAGTTACTTTGATTTATTTCACACTTGTACAGATCCAACACCATTGAGTGCATCACAAGTTAATATAAATAAATAAACTGACAAACTATGCACTAAAACAACCTAAAAAGTGTCATGTAATTTCCAGTTTGTAGGTTTTTAAATGCAGTTTGAAAAAAGTTCACACTGCTGACCTCTCTAATGTCTGTAGGAAGGGTGTCAAAACAGCAGAAGCTACAGTTTCGCAGCAGCCATAGCTTTGTGGCATGGATAGAAAGATAGATAGATACTTTATTGATCCAGATGGAAATTTAGGTCATAGATTAAAAAGATTGAAAAATATGAATGAATTAACTCCAATGCGTTAGGTTGTAGACTTAAAATAAACCAATTCTCACCATTCATGCTAATAAATGGTAAATGCTTTTACATAGCGCTTTTCCAATCTTTCCAATCTTTCCAATCTTTCCAATCACTCAAATCACTTTACAACACATGTCAGCATTCACCCATTCACACGCATTCATACAGTATGTTGTCATACTTACCGTACAAGGTGCACATCAGCTTGTCAGGAGTGATAACCATTCACACACACACACACACACACACACACACACACACACACACACTCACACACACTCACACACACACACACACCGTTGGCCAGGCCATCTGGAGCAATTTGGGGTTCAGTATCTTGATAGTTCGTCATGCCGACCACTCTACCTCCTGACCACAGCTGTTGTCGGCCTTAAAACTGTACAAACGTATGTTAAGTTTGAGTCTTTGTGTCTCTCCTCACTTTCTTCAGGCTGAGATGGTTTATGAAGATATAGACAGTGCCATTGGAGACAACAAGCACGGGAAGAAAATGAGGCTTCAGACTCTCAAGTGAGAACAGTGCTACAGCAGACAAACACACACACACACACACACACACGCACACGCACGTTGAAAGACGCAACATCTAATTAATATTTAGCTAACTTGATGCCTCCTCTTCTTCCTCCTCCAGAGTGAACCAGGAGAAAATGAAGCGCCACAGAGAAACCATCCTCCCCCCCTCGGCCCCTAAGGGCCCCTCACCTGTTGCAAAGGGACGCGCGGCAGCCACAAACACACGGGGTGAGAATACACATACTGCACATGCGCTCAAAATAGCTCACATTTTATTCAATAGTTCCGTTCACATGAGCTTTTTTGTGTTTGGATGTAGACCGACGAGCCTCCGCACAAAATGACACAGAGTCACATGAAAAGCTGGCTCGGCGCATTGAGCAGGATGTAGTGAGTGTTTTTATCCACACCTGCCGTTACATTACACAGTCTCATAATGCTATATTCTTCATACTAAATCCCAGGATTTGTCTCCCTCAGCAAATCCTCAACTGTGCCCTGGATGACATAGAGATCTTTGTGGCGCGGCTGCAAAAGGCGTCAGATGCCTTTTCTCAGCTCAACCAGCGCAACAAGAGTAAGAAGAATAAGAAGAAAGGACCAGCAGGTCTGTCTCCCTTTCTTCTTTCATGTGGTGGCAGGAATGCAGTGACAATATGTTCATATTGCTCACGTCGCCATGTTTGTGTCTTTTTGTGTGCTATGGCCTGGGACAGTCACCCAGCGATGCATGTGTGGTAGCAGTGAACATTTTGGGGTTCTGTTAAGTAATACAATACTCATTACAAAGTCAAAAATATTTGGCAATTCCAAAAGAAAGCAAAACTCAATTACATTTTGCATGGAGGCTGGCACGAGATGCACGATTAGAGGAGTCCCAACTATGTTATTATTTACAGGGATTGAAACCAAAAGTGTCATGTTATTTATAAAGTGAAAGTGTAATAGCAGCTGGTTCCCCTGATTATAACTGCAAAGTAATAATATGACTGTAACTGATTGCTCAGTGATGTTTTACCAGTAAACACTGGCAGTGGTGTGGTGCTGTGCTTTTATTTCAACACACCTCGTTCCCTCTGCAGAGAGATTTACTTTACATACATACATGTGACGCGAAAAACGATGTGTTGTTTTCTATGTGCGTGGTTCAAACACACATACAGTGTGTGTTATTTTTCCACATGTCATTTGGTGATAGGTAACGCAGATGTCCCTGACGAGACAGAATGTGCTGATAATCATGTATTCTCTATCTCGAGAATCAGTTTTTTCAACTTTGGGTTCAGAATCCCATTTAGGGTCACAGGTTGACTTGTAAGAAAAGATTAAAAATAATAATAATAATATCTTAAATATAAGACTATGATTTAAAAAAATAAATGTCTTATATAAATGTAATGAAATCAGTAGGTCTGATTTATCATAGCCTTGACGTAATTCGGAATTTACATACCCCTGAAAATATAATTTAAAGAATACTATACTCAAATTCACGTCACATGACTGGTTTCTGGGGTTGTGAGAGTTTTAAGACCGTTTGGTTCATAAGTTGAAAAACCCTGATGTTGCACATTCTTTCTTTTCCTCTCTGGTCAAGGTGAAACTTCTTTATAAAGCTGTTTATTAACTAACTATTATTGCTGCTCACCTTTATTTCACTGGAGACACAAGTTTTAAGCTTTTGTAGAGTTGAAAAAATTAAATTTCTTTGAACCATGGCCAGAAAGTGAAACCTGCATCCTGTCTATAGTCTGTCCGCATGGAGGGCCGGTAACTCTGGAGTCTGTGTGTGGTCATTGTTGCTCTGGTTGTTTACAGAGGGCATGTTGACCCTGCGGGCCAAGCCCCCCTCTGAAGCAGAGGTTATTGATAGCCTGCAGAAACTGAAGCTGGCCCTCAACCTCTTGGTGAGATATCACAGCTCCTAACCTCTCCATGTTCATCACGTTAATCAGTTTTACTCTCTCTCTCTCTCTTTGTCACGTTCTCACTGTGTGTCTGTCATTGTGCCCCCTGTAGGCCAAACTGAAGAAGCACATACAAAATCCAAGTTCGTCTGAGTTGGTTCATTTCCTCTTCGGCCCTCTGGAGCTGGTAAGAGCCTTAAATCTGTTCAGAAAGTGTCTGAGGTCAAATAGGTTTATAAGGATGATCATCGTGAACACATTCGGATCTGAATGTCAACGATATTAATACACTCTAGCTAATTTAATTTAATTCGATAACCTCATTGTTGATTGAGCGCATATATCTGACAAAAGAACTCTGAGCTTTATTAAATACACAGAATCAAAGCAGTTTAGTGTTTGCATTGTCGTCATCATTCCTCTTATTGTTTTCATTTTTTCTTGCACCACACCCACTGTCACTCTGCTAAACTCTCACCAGACTGGAGCGACGTGGCTTTCAGCTCTGATTCAGGTGCAGCCGCACTTACGTAAAGCTGGTTTCCCAAGCCTCAGTGTTCGGCCACACCTTCGATACTGCTGGATAGAAACGCAGAGCTGGGATTAGGCTCTGCCAGTTAATGTGTTGCAGTAACCTCTGGACATGTTGCTTGATAAGGCCGAGATAAAGCCAGAGCAGTAATATTCAAAGTCGGTCCCTAGCTGTCCTCAACAGTAGATGTCCCGTGACATTGTAGTGTGATGTCTGTCCGTCCTGGGAGAGGGATCCCTCCTCAGTTGCTCTCCCTGAGGTTTCTTCCTTTCCCTCTTTAATTATGGGGTTTCTTTTGGGGAGTTTTTCCTTGTGCGGTGCGAGGGTCTAAGGACAGAGGGAGTCGTATCCTGTACAGTCTGTAAAGCACACTGAGACAAATGTATAATTTGTGATATTGGGCTATATAAATACATTTGATTTGATTTGAATCAGTCCCAACATACGGCTGCTTTACATACACATGTAGTTTAAATTGTTTTACAAGAATGCTGCTGTTGTTTATTGCTGAGTATTTATTACTTTCATGCCTTCTGAAAGCAATAAAGGATATTTAGATCAAACTGAAATAAATATGTTGTTACGTTTAATTTCTTCAGTGAACACGAGGGTTGGATATCAAACTTTAATATTTTTTGAGGATGGCAAAAAGTTTCCAGAGCATTGAGTATGGAAAGTTTTAGCAAAGCTGGCACTGAATATTTGGTCAGATCTTTAGTTTGTTTGAGTTATTCTGTGATTACTTCATGAATCATTTCCTGATTCAAACTGAGACGTGAGTATATACAGTGTTTGACAGAGGATAGGCAAAGTTCTTTAGCAGCTGCTTGTGTTTAAAAACATTAACAATGACGCATTCAGACTTTTTTCATGAATGTAAAAAACTAATTTAATTGAAAAACTTTTTTATATATTCTTTGGACCAAGGAATTTAAAAAATATATATTTTTTGGTAACAGTAATATATACAAAAAATATGTATTTCCTTCCTACCACTTTGTCAAAAAGCCCTCACGTGTAGTCGATCAATAAACTTCTGAATGCGTCCGCAGGTGCTGCAGAGCTGTGGGAGTCCTGAACTGGTGCGTTCAGTGATCTCCCCTCACCTTTCCAAAGACACCGTCGACTTCCTGCGCGGACACCTCACCCCCAAAGAGATGACTATCTTTGAGCTAATGGGGGATGGATGGACCAAACCCAGGTACATAAATGGCTGTATTTAAATACACATTTTATCCAAAGCGCCTCACAATTAGCCTCTGATTCACACACACAGTCACACACTGACGGCTGGCCTGACTATCGGGAGCAAGGACCTTTAGACTTGGGTGCATTCATACTGCAGGCTCCGTCTGTACGGATGTGTAGCTTGAAGTTCACCTTTTGACCATCCTGTCCCTCTTCCTGCAGAGCGGAGTGGCCCAGGGATCAGTGCGCGCCTCCTTATCACCCAAAGTTTCGTAACGGCTGGGAGCCGCCTGTGGAGCTCATCAGGATGACCTCATGGGAAACGGAGGGACCCACAGGGCCACTGGGGCCTCCCACCAGCCCCGATTACAGAACACACTCAGCGGAGGATGTAAGGATTTTGTTTGTTAGCCACTCTCTGTGACTGTAGCGACCATTGCAGGTCCCAACTCCTGAAAATGTAACAATCTTATCTGCTTTTGCAGTTTTATGGAACTCATTCCTCAAACTCGTCAAATGGGTAAGTAATGAAGTCCTTTACACACTTTGCTGTCTCTTTTTTTACACATGTAAAACTGTGATGAGAGGATACCACGTGTCTTAACAGGTCTTACAATGGGATGCCCCCCACCCGCAAATATGCCAAAATTCACTACCACTTTGTAGCACGGAATGCCAACGAGCTGTCAGTGCTGCAAGACGAAATCCTCGAGGTAAAAACAAAGTCAGATTATTTTATACTTCATTTGAAGATTGACACGTATTTATTTTAATTTAAACCAAAGGAAGATACAAATGGTAGCATCTGGCAGGGACCCTTCCCTTCTAGAGGTAGGGAAACATAAATTGACCTTCTACGAAGTTAAACATTTTAACTTTGCTAAATGTGATTGTGTCTGCTGTGAACAAATGTGTTAAAATAACCTTATGTCAAGTGCTGAAGCATGAAGGGCCACTTGCAGCCCTAAAGCAATCTCAGCTGCATTCAGGTCAAGTGTGTGTGTTACACAAGACATTAATTCAATTCAAGTGTTCAATGCTCTGCAGTGAGATGTGAAATGTGTCTCGCAGGTGATAGAGGATGACAAACAGTGGTGGAAACTACGGAATCGCAGCGGTCAGTCTGGCTACGTCCCGTTAAACGTCCTGGAAGTTGTGAAGATCGAGGAGTCAGAAGCCGCCTTTAACCACGTAGGTTGATGTAACATTACATTCTTTGAGGAACACGTTGTCAGTGTATGTGTAAGCTCTTAAAGGAAAATAACATTGTTAAAAACTCTATTTTGTAGCTGTGTGGTGTATTTTTAGCAATCACACAGGCAATATTTCTTGCAGCTACACCGAAAACAGACTCGAATGACAGAATAAAATGCAGCTACAGGACACGTTATGTTTTAAATAGACTTTTTCCAGCTTTTTGTAAATGTCTCGGTATCACTTTGCCTCCAGTCATGATCCTTATCTCAGCTGTACACCCTAAAGCGTGTTGTAAAGATAAGATAAGAGCATCCTTATTTGTCACACAGCGGGGACAGTATGGGTGTTACAGCAGCAAAGGGGATATTGCAATAACAGTGAGTATAAGTAAAAAGCTGACTTAAGATTTAATAAATAAATAAACAAAATAAAATGAGTAGACAGACTGAATGGTTGAATTAATATTATTGCACATAGGAAATATTAATATTACTTAGTTTAGTATACATATGTGAATTGTCAGATTTGATATGCGAGGTCTACTCTGGGAGCAGGACGGGTCAAGGTTTCAGGAGGTGTTGCATCTGGGTTAAAAGTACAAAAGATGATTAGGATGCAAACATATAACACATTGATCACATTTATGTAGGAGTCATGATAAAAAAGACTTTACAGAGATAAATAAGTATTCAGTATGTACAAATCATCATTTTAATTACTTAACATTTTACATTAATATGAAGTTTACCACAGGCTAATTCATTGAAAGCTAAATAACAATGTAAAATGAACGTTGGTTGTAGATCAATGCAGCTTTGTGTGCAACTCTCTGCAGCCTACACATTGTGCAGCAATATAGTCCCACCCTTCACGCTGCATGCAGGTTTACCAACGCCCTGCAGCAGAGACTGTATACAGCTACTCTTCCTAGTGTCAAATACTTTCACACACATATTTTCTCTTTTGGCTCCTGTGCAAAAATGTATCAACTTCCAGTGACATGAAAGGAAAACCTGTTTTTGGAATAATAGTGGCTGCGGTTGCTTTCCTATGAACTGTGGATTGTGTGTGTGTGTGTGTGTGTGTGTGTGTGTTTGAAGCAGGGATACAGTACGTCACCCCCCCCTCTGAGCCATAGAGAGAGTTTCAACAAGGGTAGACCCAGTGACAAAAGTGAGTGAACACAACAGTCAGATCTAGGAATTACAGATATGTAATAGTCACACAATTCTGACGTCTGCTGCCGCCCTGTTTCCGTGCTGCAGAGATGGATATGGTCAACAATGAGTTATTGATGAAGATCACTGCAAACAAAAGCCAGCCGCCTGCCAGGAAGTACCGTGCGGAGCGATCGTCCGGAAGCCAAGTACCGCTCAACTTTGACTCAAACCCAGAGCAAGTGACGACATGGCTCAGTGCAAAAGGTTTCTCGAAACCGTAAGTCACCTACGACGCTCGACAATCAAGCAAATCAAAACACCTCCCCACACCTTCAAGTTCTGACTGAAATGTCAGGAAGTAATAGAAACAGCATCGTATTTCTTCCTCATTAACATACTGTCAGTATGGGGTATGGGGGGGTATGTCAGTATTATATCCTAGGAATCAGTACGTTATTAATGTTATTGATTACATCTGTGCTTTTCTAAAATATTTGGATGGTGTACTAACTATGTACAGATTAAGAAATACAGTACATTAATATATAATAATGCATATATGAATTGCCTGACTGTCTGCAGGACTGTTGAATGTTTGGGGATCCTGACCGGAGCTCAACTGTTTTCCCTCAACAAAGAGGAGCTGAAGGCGGTGTGCGGAGACGAAGGCGGTCGTGTGTACTCACAGATCACCGTGCAGAAAGAAATGCTAGAGGTTAGTCACACACTTGTTTCAAACTGCTCTCACACCTGTCATGACAAAGCTGTTTCATTTAGGGTTAGGCCCAACAACAGACAACAACAAAAAATGAACACACTTGTAATGTAAAAAGCCTGTAATTGATATGAATAATACCCTCGTGGCTCAGCTTTCAGTCTCTAGCACGGCATGTTAAGACAAGTTAATACACTCATATAAAAGCTGAGAGTCACACTCGTATTATATTTAATACAGGTGTCGTCCAAAACGTGGGTGTGTACGCGCTGTAATCAAGGCTGTAAACTCTCCACATAGTTACAAGAAGTTATGCAGATTAATAAATAAACAAAGCACAATTATGCCAAAGTGCTAAATTAATATATACAGGAAATGAATCTACTTACACTATAAGTATTTTAAATATAAATGTTGTGACACAGCTGTGTATGACACTGATAACTTCAACTCAGACTATAAAATGAAAATGTTTGATCAGTGATATTATTCATTACATGTAAAATTGACTTTGTCTGGGTGTTTGTTTTATGTAGATATCCGTTATCCATGTAGAGACTTTTTATTGACCTATTTATTTATGAGCTGATTATAGTGTGAGGCTCTTATATTCATGACAGCTGACATTTACTGTGTGTATTCCCTTTTGTTAACATGCTCTGATTTATGTCTAAACAGTACATTTAATTACATTTTCCGGCTGACAGCTCGTGGCCTCTGTCGCTCTAAAAACCTTGTGTCTCTCTTTGTAAAAGGGGAATACTTGAACAGTAGTTGATAAAGATGATTCTTCTTGTGCTTCCTTCCAGAAGACCAGCGGAGACTCAGAGCTGGAGGAGATCATGAAGCGGCGGCAGGAGAGGATCAACTCTGGCAGCAAAGACTGAATCTGCCAGCACGACGCGCCCAGGCGCTTTGACCCTCTAACTGCAGCAGCTCCTTCAATCAATCTACTAGTTAGTTATGACCGACAGTAGAAGATACTGAAATGTTGTATACATTTTTAACTGTATATTTATTTTGTATCACCCAATGTGTATGTATTCCAGTGTTTTCTTAGCTAATTATGTTGCTTTTGTTTTCATTGTCTCATTAAATTGTGTTGTATGAAAAGAGGATGAATATGAATCTATGTACAGTTTTGTGTGTGTGTGTGAGTGTGTGTGTGTGTGTGTGTGTGTGTGTGTGTGTGTGTGTGTGTGTGTGTGTGTGTGTGTGTGAGCACAACATGCATGTAACGTACATATTTGTACGAGCATTGTGGTCAATGTTTATGCTCATTGTCAATATTGCAGCTGTTTACTGAATGACTTAAATAAGTAGATCTTAGCTATCGCATAACTAAATCTGTGCCAGAATGTTTGACACATTTTCTCATATATAGCCATTTATTTTCATATTACTGTTTACAGGTACAATAAATAATAAAACACAACCTATGTATGTAAGAAGTACTAATCCTGCTTTGTAATGGAAGACCAGCTGTAGGTAGAAACAGAGTTGCTGTTTACAATCAGAATTCAGACATTCTGGCAAGAGAAGCTGTTAATAATCCTGCATGATGTTATTGTCAATAACAATGATGTGCTCTCATTAATGTGTTTTTATGCAGCATGCTATTTTGCAGTGTAAACTGCACAGACACACAGGAATAATAAGGAATGTATAGGAGTATGTTGTTCGGATATTAATACTTAAATAAAGCTTTAGGCAAAGCATTCAAGGGGGTTGCAAATATTATAGGACACACTTTAAAAAGAACATAATACAAAAATAAACTTGGTTAATATTTGATATCACATCTTTTTTGTACATAATTATTGTGTTTGTCTTGGATTAATCATACCAGAGGTGAAGAAACAGATATTTTATTGTATACTGTGAGATCAGAACATCAGATCAGATCAGATTTAAGTACAGTAACTTTAACTAATCCTCAATTACACAGAATGTGACATTCGTCTGCGTAATTGTCATATTTTACTGTTCAAACATGATTGTTCACATGATAGATAATGAAAAAACATCACTTTAAATACCTCACAATCAGTTTTCACAATTGTATCTATAACACCATGCCACTGTTGTTCACTGTGTGAGCACAACAAATCCGGCACAGAATTTGAAAAAACTGAACTATAACACCAAGACTAAGAAAAGATCATTCCCACACTATCAACTGTATTATAAAACCAAACAGATACAATCAATGTAGGATGCAGAAGAGGAGAAAAACATCACTCCTTGTAGGTACAGTGTAGAGAATAAAGGTTGTCATTTATGGAGATATGCGTCAAGCCAGAGGTCGCCTGAGTTTTTCAGTGACCTGAAAAAGAAAATGAGGACAAAAATACACACAACAGCGTCCATCAGGCAAGCGGTTCATCAAGGGATTTATATTTTGAGCATTACAAAATCGTCACCTCATTCTGTCTTTATTATTCTGTCAATTGCATTTTAAGTTTGTACCTTTGTTTTGTCAGACTGAGAACGGTTTTGTTTTTTTGACAACCTCAACATATCTTACCCTGGCAGGAGTAATGAAATGAACTACTCGTATTATTGGACTTACATGAAAACATCAGCGAGGCCTTGCCACATTGTTTTGACCTTGTAAGGAATTCCATGTTTCTCACACAGTGCACGGACCAGCGGGGCCACCCGGTGGTAGTTGTGGCGTGGCATCGTGGGAAATAAACTTCAGAGACAAACAGGAACATCAGACATGTCTTGACATTAAAGCTATAATTCACACAGAAATTACAATTCAGTCTGCGGTCCTAAAGTTTTTACTTTTTATAAACTGCAGAACAGTTGCACCTTTTCCTAGCTCCACAAGCATGAGATGTTAATTTCTTCAAATACATCATGTAGCGCTCTTTAGTTATCAAATGCACTGAAATGTACCCTCATAAAATACGATTTTCCAGTTTTGTTTTCCCTTTAAAGGCTCTGAAAACAAAGTTCTTGCTATGAGCGAAGGTGTCCGACATGAACAAAGTTACAACTGTTTTGTTTATTTCTCATGAGAAAAGTTTATGAGTGTTAATAAATAATTACTAACAATGTTTTTCCCAATAAGTTCTGATTGTTCCACACTTTGGCATGCATACATGTTAATACTTAAGATTTGAAAACAAGGTTTTTGTTCAAATCATCTTATTTCACACTGTCATATTCTACATCAGCTTGTTCCAACTCTTCAATGAAGCTACGCTGTATAATGTTTATGTAAAATGTTCTAATCATTTTATACACATTTCTCAAAAGTTTAGACAGACATATTTGAAAACTTTGGGTTTTTCATTAGAATTTAAAATAGTTAAGCTTCATAATATTTAATGATGATTGCTGCAGGAGCTTTCAGAGATGTTTGATGTATAGAATAAATATTTCTCATTTCCTACAAACATTTGAACTGCTGAACACAGCTCTCCTTAGACTAAATCATTGACTCACTGGTGTTCGATTTGAAAGTTGAGGTGTCCGCTGAACCAGTCGTTGAAGGGGGACTGCTTGATATTACAGGTGGCTTGTAACTAAAGTAGAGAGTGAGACAGAAGATGAGGTAAAACATCAGCGGCAGCGGCAACTGGCGGTGGGCTGCTTCATAATAAAGCAGGTACCTGCATGGACAGCCAGTCCTGGTGCTTCTCGTGGTCGATGTTCATCGGCAGATGATTCATCTGAGTCACCCACACAAACCAGTTACTCTCCAAAAACCTGCCGTTCACAACAACACAACAACAGTCACCGAAATAACCATGTGATCAAAGTGTTGTGGTCACTTCCTCAATTCTTTATAAAGGGTTTAAGTTAGTAAGTAAGGACTTTATTAAAGATCAGTAATAAAACACAAAGAACAACTTTTGGGTTGCCAGATTCACTGGTATCCCCCTCCAGCATTACTTTTGTATTCAGCTCTTTACTGTACGTTTCAGTGACAATGAATGTGGATCCCTGTGTTTTAAAGTGTTCAGTGCTGCGTTCAGAGTATGTGTTCCAACATATGTTTCAAGGAGTTGTGTGTGTGTGTGTGTGTGTGTGTGTGTGTGTGTGTGTGTGTGTGTGTGTGATGTCAGTATATAATTGTGGTAAGTGTGTGTTAGGGTTGTGGTGGTTACCTGACAAAGATGATGAGCACCAGTGAGCCAAACAGGCCATACATGGGTATAGAACAGCACAGGTAGCGAAGGTAGTAAGACAAAGACCACGCCAGATCCTTCACAAGAAAGGAGGGTTATTATGATCAATATAATATAATATAATATCATCAAGAATCTAGACTTCCTGAAACTCATCTCATATCTTTACTTAGTCTAAATGTAACCTGACTACGAAAGTCCAGAAAGGCAAGTGAAAATAAAACTGGTGAAACATTTTCTAAATCTAAATTGATTTCTCTCCTGTGTGTATGATTATAGAACATGTGATTTTGCCAGGATAATCTTTATGAGTTCCTCTTTTCTTTTTTTGTATCTGTGAAACAGGTGTTTCTTTTGTCAGGATATTTGTTGCTGTAATACTCATGTTGACAACAAGAGGCTGAAGTGCAACGCTACCCCAAGTTCTAAATAGGACTAAAAGCATATTTTTCCAGGTGATTTTTAGGTGATGTCTTTCTTTTGTCTTCTTTTGGATTTACCTTAATCACTTTTATATATATCAAAAAACACTTGGACACTTGTGTTCCCTGTTCTTAAGTCATAAACACAGGAGAGAATTATATTTAGATCAGACTTTTATTCTTACTTTCCTCTCAGGGTTTCCATACCTGATATTTTCTGATATCAAACAGAAAATCTAAATATAATCTGCACTCTCCCACACAATAAGACATCATCTTACCACCCAGTCGTGGCGGGAGATCATGGTGCGTATTATCTGAATATGGAAGTAAACTGGAATAAGAAGCGGTGGTCCAACTAAAAAAGAAAAAGATTATTACCGTGAAGTTTTCATAGTTTCACTCTTTTTAAATGACTCCAGGAAACATACCAAGAAAGAAGTATTGGTGTTGGTAGTGATAGGGCATGTATTTGATCTTTTTTACGCCGTACTGTAACAGAGAGGAATACATAGTTAGAATGAGTGTTTAGGGGCCGTTTTAATAAATGAGACATATCCGTCACTTTACTTGCCTCCACTGGTTGTGTGGTTCCAACTACGAAGACGTGCAACATGTTGACATCAGGGTCCTTACTGAAGATGTTGGGTTTAGCATGATGCTGGAAATGTCTGTGATTCCACCAGTTGGCAGACGCTCCCTGAGAAAATCTATTAATATCTGTGTAAAGAAATTCAGATTTTTACATTTATTATACGGTATGAGAATACTAATTACCTTCAAATGGCCGATGGAAAACTTGTGCAACATGTGATTCCAGCTGGACTCTTTGAAGACAGACAGGTGGCCAAAGTCGTGCTGCAGCCATCCAGCCTGCAACTGCAGAAGAAGAAGAAGAAGAAGAAGAAGAAGAAGAAGAAGAAGAAGAAGAAGAAGAAGAAGAAGAAGAAGAAGAAGAAGAAGAAGAAGAAGAAGAAGAAGAAGAAGCATTGACTTGTAGTTCATCAACAACAATATGAGATTATGGGCCCCACCACCTGTCCTACTTAGGAGCAAGACACATATTATAGTTGTTTAGCCTTTTTGTTGTTTTTTTGTGTGTCTCTTTGTGTCTGTGTCTCTTTTTGGTTATTTTTGCCACTTTATATAGTCGTTGTGACTCTCTTTGGGGTGTCTTTGTGTATCTTTGCAGCTGTTTTGCATCTCTTTGTAGTTGTTTTGGTCTATTTTAAGTCTTTTTGTGTCTCTTTGTTGTCGTTTTATGTTTCTTTGCGGTAATTTTGACTCTCTTCCTGGTTGGTATGTGTCTCTTTCCTTGCATTTTGTAGGTGAAGGCCAGGGGGGGGGGTCAAATGAGTTTGAGTCACCTGAGCGGTTGCCAGCATGATGGAGCACAGAAACGTCAGTGTCCAGCTAGTTCCCCAGACCCAGATGATCAGCCAGGCGAGGGCCTCCAGCAGCAGGATGTGACCCAGGTGGAGGCAGAAGAACAAAGGCTGAGCTTGAAACAGACCCTCGCTCTCCACCCGTGCACGTAAAGTGTGGAAATCCTTTGTGATGGTCGCCTGAAAGCAGAGAAGAGGAATTAGACCTGGCATCTAAAGTTCAAAAGATGATGCACATTAAAGGATGTATGCTCTCGTAGCATTTCAGAACGTGCAGCATTCAGATTGAGTTATTTAACAGCTCTCAAAACATGAGAATCTCAGATGTGCCTGAACGCTGTGAAGACTCATGAATAACAGAATCTGTGAATCTGTGAACACCAGGTGTTTCTGAACATGGTATCCATCCTGCCATGTTGTCCCACTGAAACATGAATAATGAGATGTTTCTTTTATTTTAAGAATCTGAGACGATCTCACATTTTTGTTTCGGTCCTGGCTGGGCTCTGTTGCTGCCAGCTCTCCAATCAGCAGGGGCTTCAGAAACTTTTGCACATATTTTAAATTGGGATGAAAAGCAGTGAATGCCTCCTAGAAAACAGAAATGAGAAATCTTGTCAGTGACACAGTAGAAGTGAAAATACAGAAGTATTATTTAAGTAAAAGAGCTGGTTCTGCAGAAATATGGCCCTAGTAAATGGTACAGTGAAGGAAATAAGTATTTGATCCCTTGCCTGATTCTGTAAGTTTGCCCACTTATAAAGAGATTAACAGTCTATACATTTAATGGTAGGTGTATTTTAACAGTGAGAGACAGAATATCAAAAAGAAAATCCAGAAATGTACATCATATAAAAGATATAAATTGATTTGCATTTGATGGTGTGAAATAAGTATTTGATCTCCTTGCAAATCCTGACTTAGTACTTGGTCTGACAGACTGGTTAGTTGAGTCCTTTCGCTTTAAGAAAGTACTCCTAATAAAACCTGTATAAAAGACACCTGTCTCAACTCGTTACTTGTATAAAGACACCTGTCCACAGAATCAATCAATCAGATTCCAACCTCTCCACTATGGACAAGACCAAAGAGTTGTCTAAGGACATCAGAGACAAGACTGTAGACCTGCACAAGGCTGGAATGGGCTACGAGACCATCAGCAAGCAGCTGGTAAGAAGGAGACAACTGTTGGTGCGATTAATCGAAAATGGAAGAAACACAAAATTACCATCAATCGCCCTCAGTCTGGGGCTCCACGCAAGATCTCTTCTCGTGGGGTATCGATGATCATGAGAAAGGTGAGGGATCAGCCAAGAACTACACGGGAGGAACTTGTTAATGATCTCAAGGCAGCTGGGACCACAGTACACATGGATGGATTAAAAATCCTGCAGTGCCCGCCAGGTCCCCCTGCTCCAGAAGGCACATGTACAGGCCCGTTTGAAGCTTCCAATGAACATCTGAATGATGCAGAGAAGGCTTGGGAGGAGGGGATGTGGTCAGATGAGACCAACATTGAGATCTTTGGCATCAATTCGACACGCCGTGTTTGGAGGAAGAGAAATGCTGACTATAACCCCAAGAACACCATCCTCACCGCCAAGCATGGAGGTAGAAACATTATGCTTTGGGGATGTTTCTCTGCTAAGGGGGCAGGACGACTTCACCGCATCGAGAGGAGGATGGACGCGGCCATAACATCTTGGCCGATAACCTCCTTCCCTCAGCCAGAACACTGAAAATGGGTCGGGGATCGATCTTCCAGCACGACGATGAACCAAAGCATACGGTCAAGGCAACAAAGGAGTGGCTAAAGAAGAAGCACATTAAGGTGATGGAGTGGCCTCGCCAGTCTCCTGGATCCTTAATCCCATAGAAAATCTGTGGAGGGAGCAGAAGCTTCGAGTTGCCAAACATCAGCCTCGAATCCTTGGATCTGCAAAGAGGAGTGGACCAAAATCTCTCCTGAGATGTGCGCAAACCTGGTGACCAACTACAAGAAATGTGTGACCTCTGTGCTGGCCAACAAGTGTTTCTCCACCAAGTACTAAGTCATGTTTTGCAAGCGGATCAAATACTTATTTCACACCATTAAATGCAAATCAATTTACATCTTTTATATGATGTACATTTCTGGATTTTCTTTTTGATATTCTGTCTCACTGTTAAAATACACCTACCATTAAATGTATAGACTGTTCATTTCTTTGTAAGCGGGCAAACTTACAAAATCGGCAAGGGATCAAATACTTATTTCCTTCACTGTATAATATAATGATAT